>NC_037672.1:46873890-47173890 GCF_003255815.1 Theropithecus gelada
AAAAGTCAGGAAACAACAGGTGCTGGAGAGGATGTGGAGAAATAGGAACACTTTTACACTGTTGGTGGGATTGTAAACTAGTTCAACCATTATGGAAAACAGTATGGCGATTCCTCAAGGATCTAGAACTAGATGTACCATATGACCCAGCCATCCCATTACTGGGTATATACCCAAAGGATTATAAATTATGCTGCTATAAAGACACATGCACACGTATGTTTACTGCGGCACTATTCACAATAGCAAAGACTTGGAATCAACCCAAATGTCCATCAGTGACAGATTGGATTAAGAAAATGTGGCACATATACACCATGGAATACTATGCAGCCATAAAAAAGGATGAGTTTGTGTCCTTTGTAGGGACATGGATGCAGCTGGAAACCATCATTCTTAGCAAACTATCACAAGAACAGAAAACCAAACACCGCATGTTCTCACTCATAGGTGGGAACTGAACAATGAGATCACTTGGACTTGGGAAGGGGAACATCACACACCGGGGCCTATCATGGGGAGGGGGGAGGGGGGAGAGATTGCATTGGGAGTTATACCTGATGTAAATGATGAGTTGATGGGTGCAGCACACCAACATGGCACAAGCATACATATGTAACAAACCTGCACGTTATGCACATGTACCCTACAAGTTAAAGTATAATAATAATAAATAAATTATAAAAAAAAAAGAAAAGAAAAAAAAAAGAAAACAAAAAGAAAGAAAAGAAAAGAGACATCTATTCTATAATAGAAGAAAAGAGAATATAGTTACTGAAAGTTACTTTACAATAAATGTGGTTGGTATGCATAATAATCTCTAACAACAGGGTCATATTTGTGACAGTCCCTACTTTCTGAACAGCTATGGTTGTATGCAGCCTTCTCAATTCAAATACCATCAATCATTACCCTAAGAAGATGTTAAAGGTGTTTCTACTTCTACTTAGCAGAGTTGGAGACTGCACAAAAGGTTTACAAAGGCTTCCTTATATAAAAATATATGAGGAAACTATCCCTTAATTCCATAGTTTTATTTTTCTGCAAACTTACAAAACTTGAATATACACAACTTTGGATATACTTTGTCATAAATTCCTATCTCCTTCTTACATATGAGTATTATATAAAAATAGCTCAGACACTTGGTTGTCTTGCTTCCCCTTGTGACTTCCAAGGTAAAACAACTATTCCATTTCAGGCTGACTGATATTTTCCCAAGGCCCACTCTCTCTTCATGGAACTTCTAGAATTTGCTCCCTAACTACTCCATACCATCTCTTAGGGAACAGCTAGCTGTGTAATGAAAATGTTCCTGTATAAATCTACCATATCAAGCACTTGTCAACAATTTCAAATAACCTAATGTTAGTCATCAAACTTAGGTTTTCAACTCTGATGTACAGTTTAAATTAAAGCCAGTAAAATGAAAAAAATAAAATCAGGCATGAAAGTTAAGTCATAAGCTCTCTTGAGAATATTTACGCATACAGACATAGGCAAGTGAAGGCTATGCAATCTCCCAGTTACTGGAGGATTTTCCACAGAGCTGAGTATAGAGTTCATTGCTTAAAGAACATCCACTTCATAATGGATTTCTCATTGAAAGAAGTATTGTGACCAATTTTAAAATCTGCATTTTTTTTCTTTATTGTTTGCACTTTGAATAAGCAGTCATATGTCTTTTTCTTATAGCAAAAATTTTACATTAGTTTTTCCATGGGTACTTAAATGTTCTACTTTCTTCTGAAACTGAACTATCATTCACTGCAATTACTCCTGATGCTATTTTTGTTCCTAACATTATATTTTTTATTCTTCTGATAATTTTTAGAGAAAAGCAATTAAAACATTTTACAATTTAAATATTTATAAGTAGGTTAAATGAGAAGAATTCTCACTTTTACTTAGGTAGGTTTAAAGCTAATTTTAGCTCCAACATGTGTTCTCATGCAATGTATTCCCAGAACAAGAAAAATTACCAGGGCTGTAAATCAGAAACAACACAGTACTAGTTATCCAACAAAGTTGTGTTATTGCCACTTAACATGTGGTGAGAAAGATACAACAACATGGTATATATCAACTTTCATCCCATTTCAAAAGTCAATATTTAAACTAAGGGTATGCAAAGCCACAGCTCTGTATTGCAAGATTCAAAATCTTTTTTTTTCACAACTGTATGGTGGCATGTCCATTCTCTCTAAGTGCTCTCCTGGCTAATGCTTTCCCTATGTGCCAATGAACTTGCTTTCCAATGTTTCTTTGTCTTTTCCAGTTCCCCAAATGTTTCATTGTTGGAACACAGTGATGTTGCTTTAAATACTGATCGGAGCTGTTGAGTGCCTTAAGATGTGTTTATCATATCGATACTCCTGTGCATATGTGTAAACATGAGAACACATACACACAAACATACACACACACACTCACACACACACACACACACACACACACACAATTTACTCTTTCAGTCCAAATCAAAATAAATTTTATTTGAAACACATTCATCAGGAAGAACACTTCTTCAGTGTACTGCCAGATAAATTCAGGACTTCAAATTTGAAAACCTTTAACAAAAGTTATTAATTTTCTATGTTTTCTCCAATCTCTTTCAATGTGTTTAAACTGGGGGAAAATTAATTTGTAGACAAAGCAAAAAATAGCTTATAACTTTGTAACTTCAATTTGGAATATCTTATATAACCCAGGCCAGAAAATAAATGGATTTGCATGGAGTCTTTGGGATACCTACATCTTTTTTGGAGTGGGGAGGATGGGGAGCTCACCTTAGATTTCTCCAGTTATAAGAAATGCCATAAAAAAGTTAAGCTTGGTAGAATGCCTATTATGTGCAAGGCTTTTGATTTATGTTAGCTCAACCAATACAACAATATATGCAAGAAATACGAGATGAGAACTCTGTAGGTAAGCAGATAAAGCTAACTAAGGTGACAATAAAATATGCTATGTACAGTGTTCCAATAGAATATATACAACTTTCATAAGGTAAATAATGTACATATGGTAAAACTGTGCCTTATTATTTTAATTATTAGGATATTTAAAGTAAGTAAAATAGGTAGGGGTTAATGTCTGACCAATCCACTTGCTAAAATATATGCAACTGAGTAGTACTGGGAAGCTGTGCACATCAAGTTCTAGTTTACGTGCTGTGGACAATAAAGTGATAGATGCAAAACACAGAGGTATAGCGGAAGATTTCTTAGATGAGTTAGAAGTTGGGATGGTGTCTTGAAAGAAATTCAGATTAGAATAGGCAGGGGCAAGGGTAGTCCAGTAGGAGAATACCATTTGTGTGAGGATCAAGGGCTGGAATATACCTGAAACTTTTAAATATACTAATATAGCTAGAAGGGAACACTGAAAGCATTTAAGACAAAACTCTCATTTCAAAGATAAGAAAACCAAGTCTCCAAGTGGTTAAATTGCTTTCTCACAGCTACAGGCAAGACCTGATGAAAAACACTGCTAACCTGCTGTAAAAGCCAATGTTATTTCCATTCTATCAGTGGCTTCCCATCCATCTTTAACCATGAGGCCCTAGGGATTCAACAAAGCCTAGTGGAGACTCAGAAGGAAAAATGGCATCTCTGCTTTAATCCATTTTATATATTATACTTCTGATAAGATTTATTTGAAGATTCTTTCTGTGTTAACAAAGCACTCTTCAAGTCCTCATTAGTGATTAATCAACATTGTTGAGTTATGTGCTATGGGACACAGACACAGCCATAGAAGAAAAAAGTCTTTGCCAAACCTATAGCTAGTATCATACTGAAAAGGGAGAAACTGAAATCCTTTCCTCTAAGATCAGAAACAAGACAAGGATATCCACTTTTACCATTCTTATTCAACATAGCACTGGAAGTCTTGGTCAGAGCAATTAGACAAGAGAAAGAAAGAAAGGGCACACAAACTGTAAAGGAGGAAGTCAAATTATCTTTGTTTGTAGGTGATGTATTTAGAAAAATTCTACCAAAATTCTATTAGATTCAAAATTCTACTGAAAATTCTACCAAAAAACTATTAGAACTGAAAAATTCAGTAAAGTTGCAGGATACAAAATTAACATACTATAATCAGTAGCATTTATATATGCTAACAGCTAGCAATCTAAAAAAGAAACCAAGAAAGCAATGCCATTTACAATAGCTACAGATAAAATAAAATACCAAGGAATAAACTTAACCAAAGAAGTAAAAGTTCTCTACAGTGAAAACTGTAAAACATTTATGAAAAAACTGAAGATAATACAAAAAAAGAAAGATATTCCATGTTCATGGATTAGAAGAATCAGTATTATTAAAATGTACATACTACCCAAAGCGACCTATAGATTTAATGAAATCCCCATCAAAATATCAATGACATTCTTTACAGAAATAGAGAAAACAATCCTAAAACTTACATGGAACCACAAAAGACATAGAATGGCCAAAAAAAATCCCAAAAGAACAAAGCTACAGGCATCACATTACCTGATTTCATATTATATTACAACACTACAGTAATGAAGAAAGCATAGTACTGGCATAAAAACACACAGATCAGTGGAAAAGAACAGAGAACCCAGAAATAAATCCACACATTTATAGTCAACTCATTTTCTACAAAAGTACCACGAATATACAATGGGGAAAGGACAGTATCTTCAATAAATGATGCTGGAAAAACTGGTTATTCATATGCAGAATAATGAAACGAGATCCCATCTTGTGCCATATATAAAAATCAAATAAAAATGGATTAAAAACTTAAATGTCAGACCTGAAACCATGAATAACTATCAGAAAACATTGGGGAAATGCTCCAGGATGTTGGTCAGGGCAATTTTTGTGTGTGTAAGACCTCAAAAGCACAGGCAACCAAAGCTAAAGTAGACAAGTGGGATCACACCAAGCTGCAAAGCTCCTGCATAATAAAATAAACAATTAGCAAAGTGAAGAGATATCCTACAGAATGGAAAAAACAATTATAAACTATTTATCTGACAAGGGATTAATAACCAGAAGATACAAGGAATTCAAACTCAATAGGCAAAACAACAAATATTAAGAAGAAAAATAATAATCCATTAAAAATGGGCAAAAATCCTGAACAGACATGTTTCAAAAGAAGACATACAAATGTCCAACAGATATATTTTTAAAAGCTCAATATCACTAATCATCAGAAAAATGCAAATCAAAACCACAACGAGATATCATCTCTACCCCAGTTAAAATGGTTTATACAAAACAGGCAATAATGGATGCTGGTAAGAATGTGGAGAAAGGAGAATGCTAGCACACTGCTGGTGAGAATGTGAATTAGTACAGCCATTATGGAGAACAGTATGAAGGTTCCTCAAATAACTTAAACTAGAACAACCACAAGATCCAGCAATCCTACTGCTGGGTATATATCCAAAATAAAAGAAATCAGTATACAGAAGAGATAGCTACATTCCCATGTTTGTTGCAGCACCATTCATATTAGCCAAGACCAACCTAAGTGTCCTTCAACAATGAATGGATAAAGAAAATGTGGTACATATATACAATGGAAAATTATTCAGCCAGACAAAATAATGAAATCCTGTCATTTCTAATAACATGGATGGAACTGGAGGACATTATGTTAAGTGAAATAAGCCAGGCACAGAAAGTTAAATATGGCATGTTCTCATTCATATGTGGGAGCTAAAAAAAACTGATCTCATGGAGTTAGAGAGCAGGATGACGGTTACCACAAGCTAGCAAGGGTAGTGGAGAGAAAAAATTAAGAGACGTTGATTAATGGGTATAAACATACTGTTAGAAAGAATAAGATCTAGCCTGTAATCTGAGCACTTTGGGAGATTGAGCCAAGAGGATCACTTGAGGTCAGGGGTTTGAGACCAGCCTGGCCAACATGGCAAAACTTGGTTTCTACTAAAAATACAAGAATTAGCTGGGCATGGTGGCACATGCCTGTAGTCCCCACTATACAAGAGGCTGAGACAGGAGAATCCCATGAACCTGGGAAGTGGAGGATTCAGTGAGCCAAGATTGTGCTACTGCACTCCCAGCCTGGGCGACAGAGCAAGACTCTGTCTCACAAAAAAAAAAGAAAGAAAAAGAAAGAAAGAAAGAATAAGATCTAGTTTCTATGTTTCCATAGCACAATAAGGTGACTATAGTTAAGAACAATTTATTACATATTTCAAAATAACTAGACAAGTGAAATTGAAATGTTGCTAACACAAAGAAATGATCCATGTTTAAGGTGATGGATATCCCAATTACACTAATTTGGTTATTACACATCATATACTTGTATCAAAATACCACATGTACTCCCACAAATATTTACAACTATTATGCATTCATAAAAATTAAAAAGTTTTAAAGTATGTTAAATAAACTAATTTATAAATGAATAGGAAATAATGTTAGCACGCTTCAGTATGGAAAGAACATAGAAAATCATAAATGGCAACCAAAAACGTTATGACCTGATGCTCTAGGAAACAGAGTCATTGGAAGTTTTTGATTATAGGAGTGACACAGCATAAGCTCTGTTTAGGAAAGCTTGCCATGTTATAGTACAACTAATAGATAAATAATGGAATTTCAAATGATTTAAGGAAGTTTTTAATGAAGAAGTGAAAGTAGATTAAATATGAGGCAAAAATATGTACCTGATAAGGGATCAGCATGAATACAGAAAAAAAGAATGATAAAAGAGACATTTGCAAGATGAAATCAGTGAATAGGCTATCTCAGAAATCAGCAAATATTTTCTATAAAGAATCGGGTTTTGCCAGCCATGTGCTCTCCAATAAAGCTACTCAAATCTCCACTGTAGCAGAAAAGCGGCCATTGTCCTAAACAACACATAAACAAATGAGGGTGGCTGAATTTCAATAAAACTTCTTGTATATATAATAGGCAGTGGGTTAGATTTGGCCTGTAGACCATCATTTACTGACTCCTGAACCAGATACAGCTGGGGAGGGACAGTGGCTCAGCCACTGGTATGTTCCACCACGAATAACTGAAAACCTAAAATAGCAGTGCTAAACAAAAGTTTAGCTCACTCTCATTCTAAACAAAATCCACAGATAACAGACAGGTCTGTTATGGCAACTCCACAATTCTGAAAGACTCAAGCTCCTTCTATACCATTATTTCACCATCCTTAACATGTGACTTCTAGCACTTGGTTCAAGGTATGAACTTGAGTTTGAGCCATGAAATGAGCATTCCAGCAAGCAGGAATGAAGAAGGGTACAAAAGGACATGCCCTTCATCTTAAGGACAAATCTGTAATTTGCAAAACATTTCTGCTTGGCTAGTTATCTACTGTCATATAAAAGCCAAAAAGGATCACACTTGTTTCAAAGTAAGTGGCTCAATATATTGAGCTTTTATCATTCATTCTCTCTAAATTTAAAAAAAATATATATATATATATATACACATATATATATATATATATATTCATACACCTCTTGATTGTTAGCCTGTATAAAATTTCTTATTGGCTGAAAGCTACTCAATAAACTGTTTTCCTTCTGTCTGTAGTAATAAAACTATACAACACTATAAACATTTTCCATGTTAAACTCCAAGATATTTGGATTTCTGGCTAGAAACAGTAGAGCTTTTGTTTTTAAAATTAAAGCAGACCCTTAGACCTAATTTACCTCAGAATGCCAAATATTTTTCTCTTCTGTTATGCTCTAACATTACTATCACCTATTCCAAAAACACATGACTTATGACTACATAAGAAACCAATGGTACCATCTCTGGGTGGTCCCTGAAAATGGCTCATTGATATAAAGAATAGAAAAAAACTAGAATGTCTGAAGATAAGTATCTCTTGAAGGGTCTAGTATACAGGAGATTTATGCTGTGAAATTATGCTTATGGTAAACACAAGTCGTAATACTACAGCTGTACCAAGAAGATGCTTCACAGAGCACTAGTAATACAGATAGGACATTTCTTTTTATTGAAATAATTTGACTTTCCTTAAAAGAAAACTTATGACTAAAGCTGCCATCTTAAAACATGAAGATTTACTACATTTTTGGACCTTCATATTGGTAAAAAGAGACAATAAATTCCAGATAGTTCTAATTAGATAAAGGGGTTGGTCTTTAGGACCATGCAGTAATTCAGTATGTGTTGACACTAACTCTCAAACAATAATTGAAAGGATTTTATGCTTTACTTTGACACTGAAAACATGCAGATAATTTGATTAACATTTAAATCTTTGAACACTAATTTTTAAATGGCCTCTCACATTGACCTTTTAATTTTTTACTTTAAGGAGATTTCAAAAATAATAAATAGTGCACAAAACTTTCCAAATTGCCACTAAAATCATACTCTCTACCCTAGATCTTATTTCAGATATATCTCAACTCACATAATATTTTTATTACCTGACATTTTAATCAAAGATCAAAAACTTCACTGGCCAAAGCATTTCCAAAGCTCTGTGAAGTAAATTAACTTTATGAAATGGAACCCAACTACATATTTTGTAATGAAATTTTATATTACATTTCAAGAAAAAATGCTGTCCTTATAAAGATAGCCAATGTGGCTCAGACAATAATAATGGTAAAAATATGTAAAAGAAATGTGAGAAGTAAGAAATATTTTAATAAACCCAAAGCAATATTCAACTTTGAGGAGTCTCTGCAAAATGCTTACTGACTCATGGATTACCAATGAGTCCATCCCGACTGAGTCCGGGAAGGAAACTTACCTTACAATGTTATCAGGCAGAAGGCAAAGGGAGAGGTGAGGTGGGAATAATTTGAACACATTGTTTCAAGGTGTTCTACATGTCTCATAAGACTGTACTACTTCAACTACCTTAACATTACCATGGATTACTAACAGGATCATTTCAAATGCTTTGGAAAAGATATTTCATTCCACAAGTAATGTGTAAATGAATACTTACTTTTTACACTAAAAATATACAGAAATTCGTAGACTACAAATGCATATGATCCTCCTGAAATTCTTTCTGTGCCCCCCTCCAGTTCTGTAATCTTTAATATGGACTCCCCATCACTAGGAACATAGAGTTAAAATACCTTTTTGTGGCTTTCAAGTGACCCTAAAATCTGGCCTCCCTTATCTTAACTACTAACACTTACCCTCTCAAGACTTCCACACTTCAGGTTCTTTTCCAGCCAAATCAGCTTCCTCGTGTTTCCAACTATACCATGCTCATTCCAAAATCAAGATTTTAATCATTGTTTATAACTCCTGACCTGTAATCGTTTTGCTTAAATTTGCACTACCATCCTCATTCCCTAGTTAAAACCCTAATGTTCTCACATGAACCCATGACCACTTCAGCCTGAGTCCTCTTATTTCAGAGTACAGAGATACAGGTTACCTACACTACTAACTATGACACCCAGACACCATCAGAGCATCCTTATAATAAGAAATACACATTTCCGAATAATGACTAACACTGTGGACCTACTGTTATGAGCTGAATTGTGTTCACCAAAATTCGTATGATGAAGTCTCAGAATATGAGAGTATCTGTAGACAAAGCCTTTAAAGAAGTAATTATATTAAAACAAGGCTGTTAGGGTGGTCCCTAATCCAACATGACTGGCGTTCTTATAAGAAGAGATTAGGAGACAGAGGGAGACACCAGAGAGATGACACTCACAGAGGGACAATGATGAGAACAGGCAGCAAGGGTAGCCAAATGAAAGCTAAGGAAAAAAGTCCCACAAGAACCCAACCCTATGGACTTCTTGATCTTGGACTTTCAGCCTTCAGAACTGTGAGAAAGTTAATCTGTTGTTTCAGCCACCCAGTCTGCAGTATTTTGTTAGGGTAACCCTAGCAAGTAACACACCTGCCATATGCTCAGACAGTGTATAAAATGTCTTACTTATGTAATACTTTACTCGTCAACACAGCTCTGTATGGAAGGTGTGCTTATTCCCCAAGGAAAGGGAAAGAAATGAAGTAATCTGCTCAAGGTCTCACAGATACATACTAGAGCCTAAGACCGCTTTATTTTAAAGGTCATTATATTATCCACCATGGTGTATTAATCATATGTGAATGATCCAAATGGAACACTATTATTGCTTATTCTGCTTTCTCAGTAGAATGCTGATAAACGATGATGATTTGAGAATTAGAAAACTTTTTTTTTACCTTTTATTCCATACATTTTTAAGAAGATATACGGTAGTCAGTTTCCAAAATTAATAGCCTACGAATCAACACACATATGTTCATCTTGATTCCATCTATGTTTCTTATTTCATATCAAACATGAGTGATAACCCACCATACACAACCTAATAAAAAGGTTACCATATTTCACTGATGCAAAAACCTGTATTTCTTATATTTTTAACATATTTGAAAAAGATACATCTTACAGTCAGTAACATTTATCATCACCATAGGCAAATCGAAACAATTCTTAGATCTCAGAGTTGAAATACTTTAATTCACTAACTGAAGTTATATGTTGTCTCTGAGACTTACATAAAAATGAATCATCACAATATCATCTATGATGCATTCCTGTGATAAGCTAAAGGAACAGCAGAAAGGTTGGGCCAGTTGAAGAAAAATATTTCTCACCTAAAGTTGCACTGCAAACAATGGGGAAAGAAGAGGGAAAAAAAAAAAAAGAAAAGAAAAGAAAAAAGGGCATGTGAAATTGCAAACAGCACTACAAGTAATAGAGCTCATTTTAAACATCCTAAAGTCTTGTAAGGAAAAAAAAAAAAAGACAAAAAGAAAAAGCCACAAAAAATGCTTACATACATTCTCCCACACACATGTTACAAAAGGGAAAAAAACCACCAAACAGGAGGCAGACTCTGTACACAGTGTGTCCATAAAGTGGAAACCAGTCTCACACTTTATAGTCACACCTCATATACCGCCATGGAAGGCAGGCCTCCTAGGTGAGGCATCGAGTTTCACAGGCATGCTCAAACACAGGATTGTTAACACTAATCCCCAGCAAGATCTGTGAATGAGAAGAAAGAAAGATAGGTAAATAGCCTGCGAAATATGGCCCCAATTAGAGGACTCACAACACTTGCCCTATTGATTATCTGTTATTTGGTCAAATGAATAAACCAGTAACAATCATTGAATGCTGCATGTATCAACATAGTAATCTACAATTTAAAAGACTGCTTTATCAGTTTTTACCACAATAACGCCTGTGTTCATCTTTAGTTACCTCTTAATTTATATTTCTACTTGAAAATACACAGTTTTCTTTGATGTCACAAGTAATGCAACCTAAAGCCCATTAGAAAAAGATGTAGTTACAATTACACTGAAACTGCGCCTTTTTGAAGAGTAAAAAAAACAATAATTTAAATTTTTTTCTTTAAACAACACAATACAAATCAAACTCTACTTCCATCAAAGGGCTGCCAAAAACACTATTGATGGGATTTGCCAATGATCCATAATTTATATTATAAGGTATGACAAGAACACACTAAATCTGTTAACGTTGTTAAAAAGTAAATTCTGGTCTGTTATTGTCACCCAAGTAGCTAGAAATTAAATGCAGAACTCTACTAATATAAATGTTCCACAAACTCAGTACTCTGTTCTTTTTCTTTCTGGAGATGAGTTTTACCAGTTGTTTTTCCTCATACAAACAAGAAACCATTAAAATCTGATGTGGTGACCTCAATTAAAAAAGAAGGTTAAAATAAGCTACCCCACATTCCAAAACATAAAAGCCTCTTATCTTTTTGTGTTATTGTTAATAATTATATTATGTCTTTATATGGAGGGGGTTATCATAAAAACAATTTTTATTTAAAAAGAAACATGCGCTTTGGGAGACCGAGGTGGGAGTATCACTTGAAGCCAGGAATTTGAGACCAGTCTGGGTAACACAGCAGGACCTCATCTCTACAAAAAAATTAAAAATTTAAAAAAAAGAAACAAACAGGTGAACTTAAAACTCTCTTCTCTAGAAAAAAAAAAAAGTCTTTAATTATGAAGAACAAAATTACAAGACATATTTGGTTTTTGGTTTTAAAACTATTGATGGAATATAATTTCAAAATGTTAGATACCAAGAATTTGTAAAGGCTTTCATTTCAAATTCTAGAAATTTGAAATAAAGTGTAACTTGCAATCACAAACACAACTAAATAAAACCTATTGGCAACATCTGATTCCTCATTTATAAAATGGGGAAAGAGCATTTGCTGCTTTAGAAAGCTATTGTAAGAATTAAATGTGTTGGCCAGGCATGGTGGCTAAAGCCTGTAATCCCAGCACTTTGGGAGGCCAAGGCAGGTGGATCACCTGAGGCCAGGAGTTCGAGACCAGCCTGACCAATATGGTGAAATCCGTCTCTACTAAAAATACAAAAATAAGCCAGGTGTGGTGGCGCACACTGTAATCCCAGCTACTCGGGAGGCTGAGACAGGAGAATCGCTTGAACCCAGCAGGCAGAGCTTTCAGTGAGCCGAGACTGCACCACTGCACTCCAGCCTGGGTGACAGAGTGAGATTCCATCTTAAAAAAAAAAAAAAAAAGAATTAAATGTGTTAATACACGTAAAGCATGAGGAACAATGCCTAGCCTACCATAGCATGCACCTGTTAGTGTTTGCTCTTAGGATTAGTATCAGTATTGCTATTAGTATTAACATTATTAGCACTGACTGAAGGTCCAGTCCACCTCTATCTAGGCACATACAAATCTATTTAAGGCATGTCCCACAGGAAGACTCTTTTCTGTAACTCAGCTCTTACACACATGACTCTCTTCTAATCTCTTACTGCTTTCTGCTAGTCTGACTATACATCCTAGATTTTAATTTTCACTTTTCACTGCTGTGTATATTAAGCTTAAGTAATCACATGAATATAAAATCCTTAAAAGAGGAGATCATACAACACAGTTTCTGCTGTCTTCTCCAGTTCTCAAGCCTCAAGCTCTGAAGGAAGCAACTCTCTTCAGAGCAGCTGACAGAAACCGAATCATCTTCAACTAACACTAGTTATAGGCAAGGTAGAAGATGCTAAACCATAACAGTACTCATCATGTTCCCACTCTTCAGATGCCCTCCAGTTTAACTACAGAGATAGAAATATGCATATTATAAAGCAACATAAGTTCTAAGCTAAATCAAACACCCACTACAATTCTTGCTGTATGGAAGTCTAAAGATGGAAAGATAATTAAAGTATAAGGGGGTTAGGAAAGACCTAATGGAAACAGATTGTGAATGTGAAGGGTAAGTCTTATATAAAAATAATGAGAAGAAGAAGAAGAAGAAGAAGGAGGAGGAGGAGGAGGAGGAGGAGGAGGAGGAGGAGCAAAAGAGCATTTAGCACCATGTTAAATAATTTTCATACAATAAGCAAAATAGCTAATACATATTAGGTGTTCAGTATGAGGAACTATTCTAAGTGCTTTATAAATATTCACACTTTTGATATTCAGAATACCCCTTTTGAGATAAACATTGTGGTCTCCATCATTTAAAAAAAAACTAAAAGGGAGACACAGAAAAGTTAGATATAATCATACAGCTTATCTACCCAAGATCATTCAGCTCATAAATAGAAAGACTGAGTTATAAAATCAGGAACGCAGGCTCTCAAGTCCCACTCTTTATCATTATGTTTACTCTCTTTATGGGCTCATGCAATTCTCATCACAATTCTGCAAAGGTGGTTGTGCATTCTACATACTGTAATCCATGTAAACAGAGTCCTTGGCATGTGCATTGCACAATCTGAGCAGCCATATGTGGCAGCCTTAATGATATGCATTGCATAGGTAGAAAGATTAATAATTTAGCCAAAGCTGCAGAGTTTGGATAGTCAAGATCTGAAATGCAGTCAGTCTCACTCTTTTCACTCAGCCACGAAGTATATGAGTAAAAAATAAATGTTGAGAACATGTTAGACAAGAGAGAAAAGAATCAGGAAAGCTAAGGTATAGTAATGAGCAAGAACTGTTCTGGGCTTCAAGGAGTAAACCAGTCTCTGGTTTGGTCAGAGAAAGAATAGAATGAAAACACGCACTTCATCTCCCATCTGACCAGCACGCTCCGGGTGAGAGAAAAAGCCATTGAATGTTCCTGAAAAGTGCAGCATAAAAACACCTTTAAAGGCCTGAACCTGGAAATAATATAAGGACAAACTGTAAGGAGAAGCAGTTACCTCTTGTTGAGGGAAAAAAAAAATTAAATAGGAGCAAAGACAACAACTGAAGGCTCAGTATCGGAGAGATTGCAGGAAAAGGTTGGGGTTATGGATGCAAAAGCATTCTAGAAAAAGAAAAACCATTACAAATCCAAAATGTGAAACCTATAATAATGGGAAAGCAATGAAAATTGATTAAACGGTGGGATGAGAATATAGTATAGTGTACAAGTTCACTTGGAGTCTATTTTATACAATGTGTTTTGCATTTAAAATACAATAAATTTTTGGAATATTCAGAAATAATGTAAAAAAAGGAATTACAAAGTAAACTGTAATCTTGTATTTATTACACTTATATTTTGTTTGGACTAATTTCTCCTCAAATTACAAAGAATAATCAAATAAGAATATGTAACACTATACAGAAACTTTTTGGTTTCAAAATATACATATATGACATGCTCATTCATCCTCTTATACAGAGGTTGGAAACATTTCTTTGAGGAAAATAACATTTATTCAGGCTCACTATTAAATGAGATACTTATTTCTGAGGTCATTTTATCCTTAGTGACTCCATCAGATAAGAACTAATCCATCCATTTTATAGACGAGAATATTGAGACCTACTTAAGAAATTTAGGTGAGGAACTAGGTGAAGGTACAGCAATTTATAAGCCTCTTGGAGACATGATTGTATATCCAAAACTGCACTGCTTTTCTTACAACCAAACCAGTGATCCCCAGTCTTTTTGGCACCAGTGACCAGTTTGTGGAAGACAATTTTTCCACGAGGGAAGGGGTAGAGGGTGGGGAGGAGACAATGGAGAGTGGTTTGGGGATGAAACTGTTCCACATCAGATCATCAGGCATTAGTTAGATTCTCATAAGCAGTGATCCCTCACATGCACAGTTCACAATAGGGTGCAGGCTCCTATGAAAATCTAATGCCGCTGCTCATCTAACAAGAGGTGGAGCTCAGGCAGTTAATGCTCACGTCCTGCTGTGCAGCCTAGTTCCTAACAGGCCACGGACTAGTACCAGTCCATGGCCCAGGGATTGGGGACCCCTGAACTAAACCACCCTGTATCTTAACCTCTAAGTCTTAGTAATCTAGTAACAATCTAGTAACAATTAACATAAATCTAAGTGAGCAAGTCTGCCCTAATGATCTCTGGCCTTTATAAAAGGAAGTGATGACGGGTGCCGTGGCTCACATCTGTCATCCCAGCACTTTAGGAGGCCGAGGTGGGTGGACAGCCGAGCTCAGGAGTTTGAGGCCAGCCTGGGCAACATGGTGAAACTCCGTTTCTACTAAAATACAAAAGAAATTAGCCAGGAGTGGCGGCTTGCACCTGTAGTCCCAGCTACTTGGGAGGCTGAGGCAGAATTGCTTGAACCTGGGAGGCAGAAGTTGCAGTGAGCCAAGATTGCGCCACTGCACCCCAGCCTGGGCGACAGAGCGAGACACCATTTCTAAAAAAAAGAGCAGGTACTCTTTTTCTATCCCTTGCTAGTAAATGCTGAACTAGCTTCAGATGCATCTACCTTATTGTAAAAATATGTTCCATAAAGGGAATCCCAACTAAATTTTTAATAGGAATGAAGAATGGAATGTAATGGCAAATACTAAAATCAAAGTGCAAACAAGACTTGTTTGTTCCTCACAATAAAACCTCTGGAAAAGAAATGAAGCTTCTTCCAAATGCACACAGCAAGAAGTGGAGACAGACAACAAAACTGCAAAAGTGATATTAAGTGGTCTGTGGCACATTCTTCTGCACTTCATAATGAAACCAAACGTTTTCTTGTTAAAAGTTAATGTAATTGTGACTTAAAAAAAATTAAAGTTGCCATTAAATGTTAATAATTAATTAGGAATACATAAATGCAAAATAGTGATAATTAACACATTTCTTTTCTGTCCATGAGAAGGTCCTAAGGTAGCTATCCTTCTGTGCCTGATACAAAATAACCTATTTCAACTTTTCCATATGTAGGCAGCAGCTCAAAAGATTAAAGTATTTCTCTGAGGAAGTAGTAACATATTTGTGTCTAGCACCTGGTAAACACACAATTCACATTATTAAATGACTTAAAAGAATGAATGACTTGGATTCCAAGGCAAGATGGCTGAATAGGAACAGCTCCAATCTGCTGGTCCCAGTGAGACCAACACATAAGGCAGGTGATTTCTGCATTTACAACTGAGGTATCTGGTGCATCTCACTGGGATTGGTTAGACAGTGGGTGCAGCCCACGGAGGACAACCAGAAGCAGGGTGGGCCTTCGCCTCTCCCAGGAGGCACAAGGGATCAGGGAACTCCCACCCCTAGCTGTGAGGGATTGTGCATTCCAGCCCAGATACTATGCTTTTCCCATAGTCTTTGCAACCCACAGACCATGAGATTCCCTCAGGTGCCTATACCACAAAGGCCCTGGGTTTCAAGCACAAAACTGGGCAGTTGTTTGGAGAGACACCAAGCTAGCTGCAGGAGTTTTTTTTCATACTGCAGTAGCTGCCAGCACAGCAGTCTGAAGAGGACCTGGGAAGCTCGAGCTTGGTGCGGGGAGGGGCACCCGCCATTACGGAGGCTTGAGTAGGCGGTTTTCCCCTCACATTGTAAACAAAGCCGCCTGGAAGTTCGGACTGGGTGGAGCCCACCCCAGCACCCGAAAGCCACAGTAGTCAGACTGCCTCTCTAGATTCCTCCTCTCTGGGCAGGTCATCTCTGAAAGAAAGGCAGCAGCCCCAGCCAGGGGCTTACAGATAAAACTCCTATCTCCCTGGGAGAGAGCACCTGGGGGAAGGGGCAGCTGTGGGCGCAGCTTCAGCAGACTTAAATGTTCCTGCCTGCCGGCTCTGAAGAGAGCAGTGGATCTCCCAGCACAGCGTTCAAGCTCTGTAAGGGATACAGTACCTCCTCAAGTGGGTCCCCTGACCCCTGTGACACCTGACTAGGAGATATCTCCCAGCAGGGGTCGACAGACACTTCATAGAGGAGAACTCTGGCTGGCATCTGGCGGGTGACCCTCTGGGACGAAGCTTCATCTAAAGCTCCATCTGAAGCTCACCAACATCAAAGATCAAAGGTAAATAAATCCGCGAAGATGAGGAAAAAACAGTGCAAAAAGGCTGAAAATTCCAAAAGCCAGAACGCCTCTTCTCCAAAGGAACACAACTCCTTGCCAGCAAGGGAACAAAACTGGATGGAGAATGAGTTTGATGAATTGACAGAAGTAGGCTTCAGAAGGTGGATAATGATAAACTCCTCCAAGCTAAAGGAGCACGTTCTAACTCAATGCAAGGAAGTTAAGAACTTTGATAATAGGTTAGAGGTATTGCTAAGTAGAATAACCAGTTTAGAGAAGAACATAAAAGACCTGATCGAGCTGAAAAACATAGCACAAGAACTTTGTGAAGCATACACAAGTATCAATAGCCAAATCATTCAAGCGGAAGAAAGGATATCAGAGATTGAAGATCAACTTAATGAAATAAAGTATAAGACAAGATTAAAGAAAAAAAAATGAAAAGGAACGAAAAAAGCCTTCAACCTCCAAGAAATATGAGACTATGTGAAGACCAAACCTATGTTTCATTGGTGTACCTGAAAGTGACAGGGAGAATGGAACCAAGTTGGAAAACACACTTCAGGATATTATCCAGGAGAACTTCCCCAATCTAGCAAGGCAAGCCAACATTCAAATTCAGGAAATATAGAGAACACCACAAAGATACTCCTCGAGAACAGCAATCCCAAGACACATAATCATCAGATTCACCACGGTTGAAATGAAGGAAAAAATATTAAAGGCAGCCAGATAGAAAGGTCAGGTTACCGACAAAGGGAAGCACATCAGGCTAACAGCAGATCTCTCTGCAGAAACTCTACAAGCAAGAAGAGAGTGGGGACCAATATTCAATATTCTTAAAGAAAAGAATTTTCAACCCAGAATTTCATATTCAGCCAAACTAAGCTTCATAAGTGAAAAAGAAGTAAAATCCTTTTTTTTTTGAGACAGAGTCTCGCTCTGTCGCCCAGGCGGGAGTGGTGGCCGGATCTCAGCTCACTGCATGCTCCGCCTCCCGGGTTCACGCCATTCTCCTGCCTCAGCCTCTCGAGTAGCTGGGACTACAGGCGCCCACCACCTCGCCCGGGTAGTTTTTTTTGTACTTTTTAGTAGAGACGGGGTTTCACCGTGTTCACCAGGATGGTCTCGATCTCCTGACCTCGTGATCCGCCCGTCTCGGCCTCCCAAAGTGCTGGGATTACAGGCTTGAGCCACCGCGCCTGGCCAGTAAAATCCTTTATAAACAAACAAACACTGAGGGATTTGGTCACCACCAGGCCTGCCTTATAAGAGCTCCTGAAGGAAGGAGTAAATATGGAAAGGAAAAACCAGTACCAGACACTGTAAAAACAAAACAAAATATAAAGACCATTGACACTATGAAGAAACTGCATCAACTAATGGGCAAAATAACCAGCTAGCATCATAATGACAGGATCAAATTCACACATAACAATATTAACCTTAAATGTAAATGGGCTAAATGCCCCAATTAAAAGACACAGACTGGCAAACTGGATTAAGAGTCAAGACTCATCAGTGTACTGTATTCAGGAGACCCATCTCACATGCAAAGACACACATAGGCTCAAAATAAAGGGAGGAAGAAATATTTACCAAGCAAATGGAAAGCAAAACAAAACAAAACAAAACAAAACAAAAAACCAGGGGTTGCGATCCTAGTCTCTGATAAAACAGACTTTAATCCAACAAAGATCAAAAGAGACAAAGAAGGCCATTACATAATGGTAAAAGGATCAATGCAACAAAAAGAGCTAACTATCTTAAATATATATGCACCCAATACAGGAGCACCCAGATACATAAAGCAAGTTTTTAGAGACCTATGAAGAGACTCAGGTTCCCACACTACAATAGTGGGAGACTTTAACACCACATTGTCAATATTCGATAGATCAATGAGATGGAAAATTATCAAGGATATTCAGGACTTGAATACAGCTCTGAACCAAGTAGACCTAACAGACATCTATAGACTCTCTACTCCAAATCAACAGAATATACATTCTTCTCAACACCACATCACACTTATTCTAAAACTAACCACATAATTGGAAGTAAAACACTCCTCAGCAAATGCAAAAGAAAAGAAATCATAACAAAGAGTCTCTCGGACTACAATGCAATCAAATTAGAACTGAATTGAGAAACTCACTCAAAACCGCACAACTACATGGAAACTGAACAACCTGCTCCTGAATGACTACTGGGTAAATAACAAAATTAAAGTAGAAACAAAAAAGTTCTTTGAAACCAATGAGAACGAAGATACAATGTACCAGAATCTCTGGGACACAGTTAAAGCAGTGTTTAGAGGGAAATTTATAGCACTAACTGCCTACAGGAGAATCAAGAAAGACCTAAAATCAATACCCTAACATCACAATGAAAAGAACTAGAGAAGCAACAGCAAACAAATTCAAAAGCCAGCAGAAGACAAGAAATAACTAAGATCAGAGCAGAACTGAAGGAGATAGACACACAAAAAACCTTTCAAAAAAATCAATGAATCCAGGAGCTGGTATTTGAAAAGATTAAGACAATAGATAGATGCTAGCCAGACTAATAAAGAAGAAAAGAGAGAAGAATCAAATAGACACAATAAAAAAATGATAAAGGGGAGATCATCTCTGATCCCACAAAAATACAAACTACCATCAGAGAATACTATGAACACCTCTAAGCAAATAAATGAGAAAATCTAGAAGAAATGGATACATTCCTAGACACATACACCCTCCCAAGACTAAACCAGGAAGAAGTCGAATCCCTGAATGGACCAGTAACAAGTTCTGAAATTGAGGCAGTAATTAATAGCCTACCATCCAGAAAAAGAGTCCAGGACCAGATAAATTCACACCCAAATTATTCCAGAGGTACAAAGAGGAGCTGGTACCATTCCTTCTGAAACTATTCCAGACAACAGAAAAAGAGGGACCCCTCCCTAACTCATTTCATGAGGCCAGCATCTTCCTGATACCAAAACCTGGTAGAGACACAACAAAAAAAGAAATGTTCAGGCCAATATCCCTGATGAATATTGATGCAAAAATCCTCAATAAAATACTGGCAAACCGAATCCAGCAACACATCAAAAAATCTTATCCACCACGATCAAGGCGGCTTCATTCCCGGGATGCAAGGCTGGTTCAACATACATAAATCAATAAACTTAATCCATCACATAAACAGAACCAATGACAAAAAGCACATAATTATCTCAATAGATGCAGAAAAGGCCTTCGACTAAATTCAACAGTCCTTCATGCTAAAAATACTCAATAAACTAGGTGTTGATGGAACACATCTCAAAATAATAAGAGCTATTGATGACAACCCCACAGCCAATATCATACTGAATGGGCAAACGCTGGAAGCATTCCCTTTGAAAACCTGCACAAGACAAGGAAGCCCTCTCTCACCATTCCTATTCAACACAGTATTGGAAGCTCTGGCCCAGGCAATCAGGCAAGAGAAAGAAAGGGTATTCAAATAGGAAGACAGGAAGTCAATTTATCTCTGTTTGCAGATGACATGATTGTATATTTAGAAAACCCCACTGTCTCAACCCAAATCTCCTTAAACTGATAAACAACTTCAGTGAAGTCTCAGGAACCAAAATTAATATGCAAAAATCACAAGCATTCCTATTCATCAATAACAGACAAACATAGAGCCAAATCATGGGCAAACTCCCATTCACAACTGCTACAAAGAGAATAAAATACCTAGGAATATAACTTACAAGGGATGGGAAGGACCTCTTCAAGGAGAACTACAAACCACTGCTCAAGGAAATAAGAGAGGACACAAACAAATGGAAAAACATTCCATGCTCATGGATAGGAAGAATCAATATCGTGAAAATGGCCATACTGCCCAAAGTAATTTATAGATTCAATGCTATTCCCATCAAGCTACTACTGACTTCCTTCACAGAATTAGAGAAAACTACTTTAAATTTCATACAAAACCAAAAAAAAGGCCATATGGCCAAGACAATCCTAAGCAGAAAGAACAAAACTGAAGGCATCACGCTACCTGACGTCAAACTGTACTACGTACGGGGTATAGTAACCAAAACAGCATGGTACTGGTACCAAAAACAGATATATAGACCAATGGAACAGAACAGAGGCCTCAGAAATAACACCACACATCTACAACCATCTGATCTTTGACAAACCTGACAAAAACAAGCAATGGGGAAAGGATTCCCTGTTTAATAAATGGTGTTGGGAAAACTGGCTAGCCATATGCAGAAAACTGAAACTGGACTCCTTCCTTACACCTTATACAAAAATTAACTCAAGATAGATTAAAGATTTAAACATAAGACCTAAAACCATAAAAACCCTAGAAGAAAACCTAGGCTATACCATTCAGGACATAGGCGTGGGCAAAGACTTCATGACTAAAACACCAAAAACAACTGCAAAAAAGCCAGAATTGACAAACAGGATCTAATTAAACTAAAGAGCTTCTGCACAGCGAAAGAAAGTATCATCAGAGTGAACAGACAACCTACAGAATGGGAGAAAATTTTGCAATCTATCCATCTGACAAAGGGCTAATATCCAGAATCTACAAGGAACTTAACCAAATTTCCAAGAAAAAAACAACCCCATCAAAAAGTGGGTAAAGGGTATGAACAGATACTTTTCAAAAGAAGACATTTATGTGACCAACAAACATATGAAAAAAAGCTCATCATCACTGGTCATTAGAGAAATGCAAATCAAAACCACAATGAGATATCATCTCACGCCAGTTGGAATGGAGATCATTAAAAAGTCAGGAAACAACAGATGCTGGAGAGGACATGGAGAAATAGGAACGCTTTTACACTGTCGGTGGGAGTGTAAATTAGTTCAACCATTATGGAAGACAATGTGGCAATTCCTCAAGGATCTAAAACTAGAAATACCATTTGACCCAGCAATCCCATTACTGAGTATATACCCAAAGGATTATAAATCATTCTACTTTAAAGACACATGCACACATATGTTTATCACAGCACTGTTCACAATAGCAAAGACTTGGAACTAACCCAAATGCCCATCAATGATAGACTGAATAAGGAAAATGTGGCACATATACACACGAAATACTATGCAGCCATAAAAAAGAATGAGTTAATGTCCTTTGCAGGGACATGGATGAAGCTAGAAACCATCATTCTCAGCAAACTAACACAGTAACAGAAAATCAAACACCACGTGTTCTCACTCATAAATGGGAATTGAACAATGAGAACACATGGGCACAGGGAGGGCAGCCTCACACACCAGGGCCTGTTGGGGGGTGGAGCGCAAGGGGAGGGATAGCATTAGGAGAAATACCTAACGTAGATGATGGGTTGATGGGTGCAGCAAACCACCATGGCACATGTCTATCTATGTAACAAACCTGCACGTTCTGCACATATATCCCAGAACTTAAAGTATAATTTAAAGAAATGAAAGAATGACTTTTCATTTGCAGACAAAAGAATACTAAAATTGTTTAAAATGTTCACTGCCTCCCTACTAGCTAGCAAGCAACACCCACGCTCCTTGGTAAGGTATGCCTCACAACCTCTCGTCCCCAGACTCATCTCTCTATCTATATGCAAAGCCAGGCAGAGATCGTGATTCAGCAAATCTAGGCTGAAACTTACATACCTGTAGTTTAAAATGAAAAAAAAAGAGAAATAACCCAGGAAATTCTGTTGTGCAGCCCAGATTCCGGAATTCAAACCTCTGATTTATAAATGAGGGAATTTCAGCCCAGACGGTTATTGAAGTTGCCCAAGGTTGTACAGTTCAATAAGAGAAACTGCAAGACCTTCTTTAAAAAAAGGACCTGACCTCCTCAAAAATAGGAACTACAATGCCGCATCCTTTATGCTCCTTGTTTTTCCTTTTACCTTGTTTTTAGCTTTTATCCAAATGAGGTGGATTAGATACCTCAAGAGCATTATTTACTCATTTGTTTTCTGGCAAAAGTACTGGTTTTATGCTTGACTTTGATATATTTGGCTTGGAAACCTGAGAATTTCTGGTCACAGACTCAAAGAACTATGAATGCCTCCTTGCTCTCTCTGGTACTGTTCTGGCCTTTCTTCTACATTCCTCATTTCAGGTATCTCTTCATGCTTCTGAACATGTTTGATCTAGGGCTTCTCAAAGTGATTCTGGTGCATTACTGTAGAATTTACCACCTGGTATAGACAAAAGCTCTTTAGAAAAGTTTGAACTGTAAGCACACAACTAAAGTTAGAGAAAGGCAAGTACCTGGCATGATGGTGAACTAAGCTATGACCAGGAAGAAGCTAAGGACAGAGGCTTGGAGTCAGAAAATCGTGAGTGAACATCTTGTCTCCACCCTGTCTGGTGAGTGTCACTGGAATGTAACTTGTTCCCACATGTAAAGCGCATCACAGGATCTTGAGAATTAAATGAGCTAGCATATATAAAGAACTTAACGCATAATAGCAGTCAATGAATTGTAGCTAGCAGTAGTAGTTTAGCATGGTACTAGCAGCAGTAGTCGTAATATGGTCTGAATCTGTGAGTAATGGAAGAAAAAAGTGAAGCTTGCTGGGTAAATGTGGTTTGGGACTAAGGCCATGAACAGCCAGAGGTGGTGCGGGTTGGAGGAGGCCTCCTTTCAGGAGAGACATCCCTTTCAGGAATGGAGTAAAATTGTAAGGAGGACTGGTGCTACAGGAGATAAGACAGACCAGACAATACATAAGTAAACCTTACCTCGCATGCCCAGCAGGGACTGTTACACAAAGGTAGGTGACATGACTCCAAAATCCTGGCTGCCTAGTAAATGCTTTACTTCAATCAACAAACACATTTGTATTAAACATCTGCTCTGCTCCAATCACACGGGTATACAAGCAAAGAAGTACTCCAGCTCTCAAGGATCTTACTATCTAAAGGAAACATAAATTAACATAAATGAACAATAGTCACCAATTAGCTCAAAGGAGTGGGCATCTGGAAAAAATTCTGACTATTTTTTTAAGATGGGCTATTCCTTGCCAATATTCCCAAACAAACTCACACTATCCAGTCTTTCGCTTTATCCAGTTTCTTAAAACCACCTTCTCCACAAGATAAGCACGTGTAAAGGGTGGTAAGCCAATCTAATAGTTATATCTAAAAATTTCTTGACTAAAAATTTCACTTGTTAAAGGAGTTCACAAATGGTTGTGCTTGGAATTTCCTTCTGGAGTTAGTATTCATCCATCGATTCTCTCATTTTTGAGTGGCAATAATCTAAAGTAAATCACAAAAACACACAGCTCGTGACCTCACATCTTTTTTACTAAAATTAGGTCATTCCCCTATATTTACCCTTTTGGTTTTTTTGGTTTTGGGGGTTTTTTTGTTTGTATGTTTTGACATGGGGTCTCACTCTGTCACCCAAGTTGGAGTGCAGCAGAGTGATCTTGGCTCACTGCAACCTCTACTCCCCAGGTTCAGGCGATTTCCCCACTTCAGTCTCCCGGGTCGCAGGGGCCACAGGTGCTCGCCACCACATCCAGCTACTTTTTTGTATTTTTGGTAGAGATGAGGTTTTGCCATGTCGCCCAGACTGGTCTCAAACTCCTGCGCTCAGGTGATCCAACCACCTCAGCCTCTGAAAGTGCTGGGATTACAGGTGTGAGCCACCGCCCCCTACCGAATTTGCCCTTTTGAATATCATGGCATAAACTACAAGTTTTACCTCCAAATACAGCATCTGAAAGGGAATAGAATATTTACCTAATGTTGGCTTATTTTTTCTTGACTGGATGAACTAATTTAGTGACTAAGGCTAAAAATTCTAAAAGTGAAATAATTTTAGGTTATTCTTAGCAAACAAGTATTAAGGTTTAATTCTTGCCACAGAAAAATCAATTATATGTAACATTTCAAATTTGATCCAGTGCCTTCCACAAGAAGCTGTATTATGAGACCTTCCCCAGAGTAGTTTTTTACTCTATGTATTAGATGTCTCACCCATAAAATCCTCACTTCAAGTGATACATAAAAACTGATAAAATTGGTAGAAGCTTAGAGATACTATTCCTTAACAAACAAGATTTGATATTTTTGTAAAGCTACAAATAATTGTCCTTATTTAATGAGAAATTAAGAAAGAAAAACGAATACTTTATATTCTTGAATGTTACCAAACAAGAAGCAACTAATCTCCATTCCACAAAAGTAAAGATCTGAAAAACTAGAGTTAACTGCCAAAAGATTCACAAGAGATGATGCAAATATACTCACTAACATTTCATGGCAGTACTCACTACTTTTGACAAGGATAGTACGTGAATATTTGTAAGATTATTGTTACTCTAAGAGTTTAGATTTATAATTAAATAGGGAATTATAAAAGATATTGATCTAAAAATTTTCCCATCCACAGGAATTCTGATCTGTTTAGAATACTTCACAAAATTTCAAATATCCCTGAAAAGACATTATTTCAAAGTTATTACTTAGCTATTCACTAGAGAAAACAGACACGTGGAAGGTATACAGTTTGTACTGCACATCACAGTATTAATTTAAAAAAAATATATGATGAGGTCAATATAGTATGTAAAAAACTATGCAGGTAGATCCATAATAGTTACATCAATTTCTCTGCTAAATGCTTGATTTTTGCTTATTACACGAAAATATAACTTATGAAGTTATATTTATAATAGCCAGGTGTGGTGGCTCATTCTTGTAATCCCAGAACTTTGGAAGGCCAGGGCAGGAGGATTGCTTGAGCCTAGGAGTTCGAGACCAGTCTGGGCAACACAGTGAGACCTCATCTCTGCAAAAAGTCAAAAAATTAGCCGAACATGGTGGCATGCACGTGTAGTCCTGCCTACTGGGGGAGAAGACAGGAAGGAAGATCCTTTGAGCCAGGAGTTCAAGGTTGCAGTGAGCTGTTACACCTCTGCACTCCAGACTGGACAACAGAGCGAGACCCTGTCTAAAAAAACAACAGAAAAGAAGTAGATACATTTCTTATCTGACACCTAGATAATCCATGGATACTGAACCAAGAGATGTTTTTCCCATCATCATATTAGATTATTAACTCTATAGAAAGAATAAGCAATTTTATTTTTTACCTTCAAGGACCAATAATTCTTGTTTTTCTACTTCAAGGATGGTAAAGGGAACACTTATTAACTGGGAAATCTAGTCAAAGTTTCAAAATGCAATTCAACTTTGGATATGCCACATCTATTGACATAAACTGCAATTCTGTATTAATTCTGTGAAGTTATACTGAGCAAGAGGTAAAGAAAACCTTCTTAGCCAATGTGCTAAATGGCTGTTGCCCCTGTTTTCCCCTGTTGTGTTATGAAATGTTCCATACATGGGGCCTATGTCATTACTAGATCTGTTAACAGTTTCACAGCTGAGTTTGGCTTCATTTGTTAAGAATCAAGCTGCCCCATCACTTGTATAGAGTTGAACAGGCTGTTATGGTTTATAACGTAAAACTCACAAAAGTGCACAGCTGCTGTTCATATTCTTAAAGAAGTCTGTTATAATAATGATGTCACGGAAAAAAGCTGGAACCTATTATGTGTCCCAGACAGTTAGGCCATTCAATCTCTCCAGTCAATGCAGGTACACAGGTTGCACCATAAACATTATGGTAGCATTACAATAAGGCAATAAGTTCATTTTTTAAAAAAAATCACTGAAGGCCAGTAATTAGGTCCTCTCTATAGTTCTGCTTTCAGTAAGCTTCACTTACCGCTAGAACTAACCAAAAAGTACAAACATCATCCTTTCACTGTCTAACACCCTATTTGAACCACAGAGCTTTGCAAAACTTACATATAATTCCCTTGAAGGAAAACTGCACATGGTTGTCTAATTTCTCTTTAGTTATCCCATATATGTCTACACAGTAAGCATGAATTGAATCATGTTCTCCAGGGAAATGCAAAGCAATAATGTATTACTGATTTTAAGATCTTACATCTATGTATTTAAAATCTGCTACCACTAACTATGGCATGTAATGTTAAGTAGCTTCATCCTGGATCAGAAGCAGATATGGAAGAGGAGTCCAGTTTCCTAATTTTAGTATTTTTAAAATAATAAACCATATAAACAATTTCCAAGTGAGAACTTTTTAATGACTTAAGAATATGTAAATATTTCCTACTATAGGTTGAGTATCCCTTATAGCAAATACTTGAGACCAGAAGTGTTGCAGGTTTTGTAATTTTTTGGATTTTGGAAAATTTGCAGATATATGAGAAATCTTGGGGTTGGATCCAAGTCTAAACATGAAATTCATTTATGTTTCATATATACCTTATACATATTGCCTGAAGGTAATTTTATATAATATTTTAAATAATTTTGTGCATGAAAGAAAGTTTTGTGTTAAGTGCTTATGTGGGAAATTTTCCACCTTGTGGTATCATGTCAGTACTCAAAAAGGTTAGGGTTTTGGAGCATTTTGGATTTAGAATTTTCAGATAAGGGATTCTCAACCTATATATACATATGCAACATTTTAATTACCTTTAATTCCAAATTAGAGAAGAGAAATTTCAAAATCAACTATGTAATTTATAACTATTAAAATTATTGGAATGTTCTTGAGATAAAAACAGAACAAATTCAGGACAATTAAAAAGCCCTACATTCTAGTTCCAAATCTGCCATTAACTAGTTGTTTAATCTTGGGCAAATTATTTACAGCATTCCATTTCCATTTCTTTAACATGAAGAGCATGAGAAACAATGCTATAAAAAGTTCCACTTTCCCACGATAATATTTCTCAACTTATAGTTACTAGGTATAAAAAACCAAGAATCAAAACAATATCTAAGCCTTACTTGCTTGGTACAGGGCACTATCCTAAGCATGACACACATATTAATTCCTTTAACTTTCAAACAAACCTATGCAGTAGGTACTATTATTATCCTTATTTAGACCTGAAGACACAGAGGAGCCGATATGCTGAGTAGATTATCAAATGTCACATAAGTAGTGAGTGGAAGAGACAGACTTTGTATCCAGGCTGACTGATTTCCAGAGCCATCTCTTTTCACCTCCATACTACTCTGCATATACTGGGATATTCCTAGAATGAGGAGCACTAATTGGTATAATTGTCTAGTTAAAGGGAAAGGGTCAAAATTTAATTGTGGAAGGCTGATGACTGAAGATACTGCAGTGCCTTAAGAACTCCGCCACGAATAGCAACTCTACAACACAGTTTCATGTATATGTGGAGAAAGTGTTAGATAGTTCCCTAGATCCTAATCCATCTGATTCTGCCCACGAAATGCAAACATATACAGTGCTACAAAGAAAAGCATATTTATCTGCATGTACATATTCTATCCTATGCCTACAACTCTAAGGCAACATTTCTTAACACCTGCTGGTTTTTGGAGGTGTACTATGAGGCCAGAATTCAATTCAATAATGGCATGTCACAAAATGACAGCAATAGTTAAATTTGGTATCAGCTATAAGATGACATTTAAACATATCTGTTACATATAGCTACAATTGGAAAACGATATATTTCAACAATGATTATTTATAACTCAGGGAAAACCCTCCTTATCAGCATGGGAAACTGTGTTATTTAATTTACTGCCTATTAAGACTTACTTGATTGCGTAATAATAAGTAAAGAATAGTTTTTTCTAAGTAGCATGAATAATAAAATTTCCAGAGGTTCTAAAGTTTGTTTTATTATCTTGACAAAAGTGTAATATAGTCATACATGTTCTCATTTATGAAAGTGTAATACAGTCATACATGTTCTCAATTATGAAAGTATAATACAGTCATACATGTTCTCAATTATGAAAGTGTAATACAGTCATACTTGTTCTCAGTCATTTATGAAAGTGTAATACAGTTATACATGTTCTCAGTCATTTATGAAAGTGTAATACATTCATACGTGTTCTCAGTCATTTACAATCACTAACCAAATAATTTTAAAGATACAAAAGACATTATATAAAGACAGGTTGTTTACTTCTTTATTAACGAGGTAAAGCATAAGAGGTATTTTCCTCCATTTTAATAGATCAAATAGCTTTAAAATGTCTGAGAATTCAAACTGTCTTTCACTGAATCCTCATGCAGCTGCACAAATAAAATTATTCTGACTCCATTTAAATTATTTCTTGCCACAATCTACACATCCAAAAATACATGATTAAAGGAAAATTCCACTTAGTACCAGTGCTACATGCAAAACAATCTGAGACCTGCCACTTCTACCTACTTTACAACATGCAGGTAAACCTCAAATTAGACTCTTTTGTCTTCTGGTCTTTTGCCTGTGCCAAAGAGCTATGTAACCAGATAATTCCTTTTGTAGTAAATAGCCACAATACAAGGTAAGTGTGGAAACATTCTAAATCATTTGAAATGTTTGGGCACAGCTGGTAGAACACCTGTTGGAGATGGATGAGTGATGTTTGAGACGCAAAACAACAGAAGCAAGGGAATTTTCACATGACTTTCACTGCACACTTCTCAGCATCAATAATTTTAAGTTTACTGAGAGGCTTTGATGAAAAAGCAGCAAATTAGAATTAGATTACCATTTTATTCTTCTGGAAAACACAGAGCAATTCACTGAAAATATGCCCAGAAAAAAAATGAATCATTACCAATTCAACAATCGTACAGATGGTGAAAAAGTCCTGTCAAATGATCATTTTCTTTCTTTTAACTTGCCCACACCACCTGCTAACCCTTCATAATTTTAATCTCTTTTTAAATGTCTAACTTTATTTTACAAATAAAAATTTTAAAAATCTATAAAGAAAATATTGATTTTAACTTCACTATTTTCAATTGCTAAATATTTATTCATTCAAAGAAAGTAAGCAATACTTTTTCATATTTTCTTGTCTTTTTTTTTTTTTTTTAGACAGAGTTTTCACTCTTGTCACCCAGGCTGGAGTGCAGTGGCGCGATCTCGGCTCACTGCAACTTCCACCTCCTGGGTTCAAGCGATTCTCCAGCCTCAGCCTCCTGAGTACCTTGGTAGCTGGGATTACAGACGCGCAACCACCATGCCTCGCTAATTTTTTTGTATTTTTAGTAGAGACAGGGTTTCGCCATGTGGGCCAGGCTCGTCTCTAAACTCCTGACCTCAAGTGATCTGCCCGCCTCCGCCTCCCAAAGTGCTGGGATTACAGGCGTGGGCCACTGTGCACCTGTCCTTCATATTTTCTTTTATCACCTAAAGGAGGACCAGGAGGCAGGTTTTACAACTAAATTGTAGAAGGCACATGGAGAAAGAAACTAGTTGAATTTCACAGGTTGTTTCACCAAACAGGAAAAATAAAATATGGCTTCCTCATTAAATTTCCCAATATTCAAATAAAGTATCTAACGTCACACCAAGAAGAACGTCCTTCAACTTTATAATGTAGCTAGTACCATGAAGCTAAAAATTCAGAACAACTTTTCTGCAGGGGGTTAGATAACCAGAAGCAGAGAAATCAGTTAAAAGTCTATGCCAAAATCCAGTAATTCAAGGATGAAAGCCTTGAAGAGGACTGTGAGAGCAAGCAGGAACTTCAGGGCTCTATTCTGGAGACCAACGGAGGAAGCAGTAATAGAGCTGGGTAATATATTCAATTCAGTATAAAGGAGAAGAACAAATCCAGTGCTGTTGAGATGGCCCTTCTGTATAGCTAGTGATATGGCAAAGAAACACTGAATTGAATAACAGATAAATCTAAGTTTTAATTAGCAATCCAACAGCCTCAAATGAACACAGCTTACATGTATTACACAACTCAGTAAACACTATCTGTTCACAATGTTCAACAATTGTGATAAAGACACAAAAGGTTTTTTAAGAACTTAAAGCTCCAGCAAGGATACAGAAATTTGAATCCCCAAGGACTGTGGCATACTGAGAATCCCATAAGCCAGGAGTATCCAATCTTTTGGCTTCCCTAGGCTACAGTGGATGCATTGTCTTGGGCCACACATAAAATATACTAACACTAACGACAGCTGTGGTGAGCTTAAACAAAATGAAAAATTGCAAAAATATCTCATAATGTTTTAAGAAGGTTTATGAATTTGTGTTGGGCCGCATTCAAAGCTGTCCTGGGCTGCGTGCTGCCCGTGGGCCGCGGGTTGGACAAGCTTGCCATAAGCCGTATTGAAAATGCCTCCATTTACAAGAACTCAAATGAAGAAATGATTAACACACCCAAACTCTAACTATATTCTGACAATTCTTGTTTTGTTAATTCACAAATGTTTATTTTTTACAATATAATAATACTTCCCAAATGCATTAGAGTTGCTGGCCTAATTCCTAGACAAAAACAAAGGAAGGGGGCGAGGGAGGGAGTAGTATCAGATTACTTTGTAAAAGTATCTGATTCAAAACAAACAATTCAAGTTAAAGCACTGATCATAGTTACTAACTAAAATAACTGGTGGAGTTCACCAAATAATTTAATGAGTCTTGACTTCCTTCATTTTTGGCAAAGATGTCCTAAAATGGCTTTGGCTTTAAAAAGGTGTCAAACCAAAAACAGGACATTTTTTCTAGATAATATCTGAATCATAATCAAATCATAAAAATTGGAAAATGTAATCACTATCCCTAAAAAATGCAAAAGAACAAATGAGGTTTCTTACTAGCTATTACTAAATTTTGTTAGGAATATGCTACCTCTAGTTGCCTGTCTCTATCCAGGATTTAAAAGAACCTAAGAAAGCTACAGTAATACATCAAAGGTTAGTTATCAGTTTGCTTTGAACCTTACTTAAAGTACCAAAGTTTATAAATTTTACAAACCTGACAAAATCAAGCACAATCTAGTACACTATATTATTCTAGGAAAATATCCAAATATGCAAATACAGTGGACCCTCAAGCTTACTTTCAAGTACACTCTTTAAATTTTCATGAAAAACTAATATTATCACAGACCCCATATTGTCAAGAACTATTAAAATATTGAAGGTTACTGAAGACTTTAATTATCCTGATTTTAACTCATAGTGTTACTATGATTACTAGATTACTGCTTAACTACAGAAGCTTTAAAATTAATTCTAGAGCAAAGAAGAAATGTGGGGAAAATTTAAATTTGCAGATGTAGCTTCTTTTTAATCACATGCAGAATCTCCATAGGAATGTATCAATTTAAGCACTTGGTTCCATCATCAGGTTCCTTCATCCTTTGCTGAAAGTTGGTGATTCCCATTTAGGATGTCAGAGCCCTAAAAACAATTTTGATTTGTCAAATGGCTAAAGGGACACAGAGGCCTGGAGTTCAGATTATGGAATCAGAGTATCTGGGATTTTTTTTCTTTTATTTGTTTATTTTTTAAAGAAACAGGGTGTCATTCTGTTGCCCAGGCTGGCATATAGTGGCTGCATCACAGCTCACTGCAAACTTGAACTCCTGGGCTCAAGTGATCCTCCTGCCTAAGCCTTTCAAGTAGCTAGGACTACAGGCATGTTCCCCAACTCACGGCTAATTTAAAGAAAAAAAATTGTAGACACAGGGTCTGGCAGAGTTGCCCAGGCTGAAATCTGGGATCTTAAGGAAGGCTCCCAAATCTCTTTTTGCCCTAGTTTCTCTTCCATATAGGGTTGTTGAAGAAATAGAGCGGAAACTATAATGTGCTTTTTAAGGGATTTGGTATATAGTAAATGTAAGCTATTATTACAGTTTTCTGTGGTCTGACAATCCAAAGCACCTTGAGGCTTCTATTTATCTACTTCTGAAAAGCTATCAATTCAACATGCTCCAACAACAAAATCCAAGGACCAGATAGGAACTTTAAAACATCTAAGCAATTCTGGACCAAAATGGAGTATGAGAGCTTTTTATTTAGACAGAGTCTTGCTCTGTCTCCCAGGTGGGAATGCAGTGGTGCAATCTTAGCTCACTGCAACCTCTGCCTCCTGGGCTCAAGCGATTCTCCTGCCTCAGTCTCCTAAGTAGCTGGGATTACAGGCGTGTACCACCATACCCTGCTAATTTTTGTATTTTTAATGGAGACAGGGTTTCACCATACTGACCAGGCTGATCTCAAACTCCTCACCTTGTTATCTGCCTGCCTGAGCCTCCCAAGCACTTCTAATTTCTCCCACTAGTATAGTTTAAAACCCTCGACACCATATATAAAACACACATAAGAGGACCACGAAGAGTGGAGAGGAAATGATTAGCTAGAGATCTCAGAACCCCAGAGGAACAACATGGCCATGAGTTCCCTAAATTTCCTTTCCGTCTCATGCATCCCAGACAGAATCAGCACAATGCATACCTCAACTTTCATTCAGTGTTCTATTTTCCTCGATTTTATTTTTGGAGCTTTACAAATTAATCAACATTTGCCTTTACACTAAACCTATATAAAATATCTAGGATTTTCTGAAAATAAGATAGGGAAAATAAGCACATGAGGACTCATTTATCCCATAGCCACTACCTTGCCGTGGCTCAGACCATAGTGCCACTTCCAATCTCACTCCCTCAATATCCCAACTAAGCTCTTATCTAGTTTGTGATTGCTATCTGATAACTGAAACTTAAGAATTGCCCTTCCCTCTCCCACAGTGTGTCTGTATGTATATGTGTGTGTGTGTGTGTGTGTGTGTATATACTTTAGAAAACAAAAATCCATTTGTATATTCTGCTATATGTTGTAGTCTCTCATTATTTCATGCATTTAAGTGTGTGTGTGTGTGTGTGTGTGTGTATACTTTAGAAAACAAAAATCCATTTGTATATTCTGCTATATGTTGTAGTCTCTCATTATTTCATGCATTTAAGTCTTGCCCATCAGATAAAAATCTCAACCCTAAACAGAATAAGGAACAAAATCATATTCTTTTAATTTTTTTCCACTATGAATAGCAGGGTGCTAGACACATAGAGCAGGAGTCAGTTAGTTTATTCAATGTATGACAATTAAATCCCTATCAGTTAATGTGCTGAGCGATGAGGATTAAGAGAAAAACAGAAGGCAGTGTCTGTCCATAAACGGTTTGTGGATGACTGTGAGAAAGCCATGTAAACAAACATTTTAAGGTGTATGCTGAGAATCCAAATGGAGATGTATTCAAGGCATTAATATGGGAAGACTGAGAGGAAGTGCCTAACTCTGCCAAGGAAAACATCACAGAAAAAGATACGGGTCATTTAAATAGAATCATGACGGATAAAAATTTCCCAATCAAGAGAAGAGATAGGAATGGCATTCAACTAACAGAGAACAGCAAGTGCAAACAAAATGATGAATGAGTGAGCAGGCCAGTACAATGAGGGACTATAAAAAAATGCATAGGCTGTAAGTTCAGGTATAGAAAGGGCAGTGACAAGTAACAAGACTAGAATGGCAGCAAGGACTTAATAAAGTTGGAGGACCCCACATGCCACAAGACACATTCCTCCGGTCCTGGAGGCACTGGGGGTTACTGCAGAGAGAGTGATAGGCTCAGATATCCATTCTGCTGATGAAATGGTAGACAGTTTGGAAGGGGAAAAAAATGAACAGATGTTAACAAACTATTTCAGAGTCTGAGAAATGATGAGGATCTGTGCTAAGGGACACAGAGAAGAGAACCATGCTAATTTCAAGCCTAAGTACAGATGAAAACAAATGGAGTGAGAAGAGAAGAGAGCCAAGGAAAGGACTGAGCAACATCAACATTTAACATAAAGCTCTACTGAAAGTCAAATCCATTCTTAGTTTGGAAATAAACTAAATTTTTTTTTTATCTTTAAAACTGTAGTTCTCAAAGCATAAACAAGAAGAAACAGATCAAGATGAATATTTTAAAGCCTACACCAGAAACTCTTTATCTATACAATAATCTTCCAATGTCTTTCAAATACTACATGTTCAAAAATAAATAAATTCCATCTCCCTTGCAGCCCACTCCCCTCACCCCCCATTAAAAAAAAAACAACAACAAAACTGTCAAAGCAAAGTTGCTGCAAACATACCTGTTCATGAGGCTTCTTTTTGAAAATGGGTACAAAAAATTCATTTGAAAGCAGTAAATAAAGTCTACAGTCACTCATCCTATTTGGCCACTACACCATTTGACTTCTCTTCTCTAATTGCTCCTGTCTGTCCCACGAAATTCAAATTACTGCTCTTACACCTTTGGTTAGACATATAGCAAACTGCCTCAGTATAACTTGGCATAAAAAATCATTATGATTTTTCCTTTAACATTAATGATTTAATTTCTGTGAGGTGTACTATCATAGCAAATTCAACTTGACTTAGAGCTACACAGCAGGAATACCACGGTCAGATAAATATGCTGCTGCTATTTGTAGCATAAAATGCTCCAATAGAAGCACTCTTTTCTGACTTTATGGTTTATACAAGGCACATCACTTCAAGTACACCCACTGACTTTACCATTATGAAACCTATAAAATACAAAAATAATAATAAATACAGGCAAAAATGTAAGGCTTACATTATAGTCTAACAAAAAAAAAATGCACACAAAACCTAAACTTTTCACTCCTCTATTAGAGGCAATATAACTTTAGAAAGATAAGGCATTTCCCCTGAAATCATATGCCCATATTTATTTTATTTTGTTCTCCCTACTAACATTTTCTGAGCATCTATGATGCCCCAAGCATTCTGCCTATACTGAGAAGAATATGAATCTTGCATATTCCTTCAGGTAAAGTGGCTGGCAATAACTGAATGAAATCAGCATCCACCCAAAGGCTACCACATCACCATTTAGTTCTCAGCTCTAAGATTACCTCTCTGAAAGCCATGCCCTAAATATTTCTGCTAATACACCACCTCACACACATACCAGTCACTCTCTATCCTTTTACTCTGTTTCATTTTTTTGTAGAACCATCAGCCTTGTCTTGATTATTTATTTATTTATTTATTTCGAGACAGAGTCCCACTCTGTCATCCAGGCTGGAGTGCAGTGGCGTGATCTCGGCTCACTGCAAGCTCTGCCTCCCGGGTTCACGCCATTCTCCTGCCACAGCCTCCCCAGTAGCTGGGACTACAGGCGCCCGCCACCACACCGGGCTAATTTTTTGTATTTTTAGTAGAGACAGGCTTTCACCGTGTTAGCCAAGGCAGTCTCAATCTCCTGACCTCGAGATCTGCCCACCTCGGCCTCCCAAAGTGCTGGGATTACAGGTCTGAGCCACCGCGCCCGGCCTTGTCTTGATTTTTTTTTTTTTATTACTCTGTGTGTTTACTTTGAGTGTGACTTCCACTACTGAAATACAAGCTGTATCAGGGCTAGAAAATGTCCGTCTTGTTCACCACTTTATCAACAGTCCTTAGAAGGGTGCCTGGCATGTGCACAACACACATTTAGTGGTCTCATGAGTGCTTCCAAGTTCACAAACTACGAAAATATTAAAACTTTGTTTTAAATAAAATCGTAATAGGGGTTGATTTGGTACCTCCATGAGTTCACAAGATCCAGAGACATATATATTCCATTAATTGACAGGCTAATAGGAAAAGATTTACTCAATTTAGTTTCTATCTAGTGCCATAAATTCAGTGGAAGTCAAATGCAAACTGCCCTTGAAGCATATTTAAGCTGTCTTTAAAATAGAGATATAAGAAAAGGAATACAAGAGGAAACAAAATTAATTTACTTGCTGAAAGTAGTATGAATACCATAGTTAGGAATTCATAATGCAAACAGTTTCAAAATGTCATTCAAGTTTCAAGTTCATATTTTTTTGTATGACTTACTGTAGTTGTTATCAAAACACACTACACACTATTATATTAAAATTATAAAACAGAAACTGTTGTATTCCATAATAATTGGGATCCTCTGGAGGTGAGCAGCATATTCATGTTTGGATTAAATAATGTGAAAGTTTTATTTGGTACTACTATAAAATATGAAAAAAAGAAAATTAAAACAAAAAAACAAGAAGGCACACAGAATCCTAAAGTATCATGCTTCCAAAAACATGATGGAATAAAGTTCCACTTTTAAAACCCTTTTGCAGGGGAAAAAAACTATTAATTGCATGTTGATACAGAAAGCACACAAAAGTTGCATTTTCTCTACTTTGGATCCCAGACTCTCAGTTCCATAAGTATAGCCCATTGTACATAATTCCCAGGTCAGGGGTGCAGTAGACAAATTAATTAGTCTATTAAGTCTCAGTCGTATCCTGGCACTGATGTTTAGGTTAGCACCTTCGGCAACAACTTTCTAATGCTTAACTATGCTGCCATTTGTTCCTGAGAGAAATTAGGAATGAGGGAGAAAAAAAAAAAAAAAAAAAACCATGGCTGGGAAACGTTCCCACTGACCTAAAGGCAGAAACATGCACGTGAGTCAGTGGTAGATTGGCGTATACATAAAAAGGAGAAAAACTCCATTTGATTAGTTCTTGCTATTTCAAGTGATTAGGAGAAAAATAAATGGTTTCATATCTAAGGGAAATTTAAATGCATTTAACACTCTACAAAATCAACCTTAAAAAGATGATAATTTGCTATGACTTAGCACTAAAGAGAAGCCCATGATTTCATATGACGAATCTCTGAAGTATTTCATGGGAAGATTGAACACTTGGCTAAGTATGCGTGGATGCTACAAATGACTGAAATGAACCAAATCACATATTTCCAAAAACAAACACATGTGCACTCATGCACATACACATAGAGAAAGAGAAAGAGACTATCAGTTATTCACCTTGAGCCATCAGCTACTGCAGGGTGTATCTAAAACACCACATACCATACATAGTTCGAAATACAACAGTGCCAAGTTTGTTGACTGTCATACAACGCAACAGAATACCTATGCAGCACTGTGTAGGAATTTTCTTTTCTCTTAAACTTTTCATTTTCTTTTGTTCAGTGAGGTCATGGTACAGTGAAATAATGATTTTACAGCACCGCTGACCCAGAAGTGTGCAAGGGATTAGGCTCTAACAGCTGTTTTACACATAATAATTGGGTGTCGAGATTGCCTCAGATATCTCTGAGAACAGTAATGAGAAGCAAGTAAGAGGATAAAGAGTAACTCGGTTTACAATGACAGTCTGTCATAACAAATATCTGTTACATATTGGTCAATCACACCATGTTAGAACCCTGATACACCTTTACTAAAGTGATGTTAAACACTAGGCCATTTAGAATCCATCCAGCATGCTGGATTACTGAAAAGCAATTGCAGTAGATATGTCTTACAGTTTCTCCAGACTATCCTATTGTCTGGGCTCTATAAAAGCTTGAGTTTGTCTCATTTCCCCAAATCAATGCCATTAAATTGAGGATTATGCAAACATAACTACACTTCTTAGAATTTTTCTTCAGGAAATAATCAGAAATACTGAGATAGGAAAGTATTAAGGAGGTCAAAAGATAATGATTTAATATTATGTATAATAGTAAAAACTGAAACAATGAAAATGTACAAGAAAAAAGTTAAATAAACTATGATATAATGGAATAATAAGAAGTCATTAAGTGCCATGTTTTCAAGGAACAGTTAATAGGACATAAAATCCCTAGATTATGGCAGACTAACAATGAAGAATTGCTAAATAAATGAAATAAAAAGGCAATTTACAACTTTATGAATAGCTTTAATTTAATTTTAATACATATGCATATTACATAAAAAGCATTACACATACATTTTTTATATATAATATGCACATTCATATAAAGAAAAAGAAAGATACACCAGATGCTGACAGAGGTTATCTTTGGGTAGTTGAAAGAAACACGATTCTTACTATAAACACATACTACTTTTATAACCAGAAATGAAGCTATTGTAGCTACTATAGCAGTTTGAGTCAAATAAGTCATTAACAAAGATGATGATCCTGACAGAATACAGGATGAATCAGATCTTTCTGAGTGATATTCTCATCAAACAGTTGATATAACCCTCAGACCCAGCCAAGTCCAGCAAATCCTGATACCCTCCAACACTATCTTTCCTCCAGGCATAATTAATCCCTGTTACTAAATTACTGTTTCTTATTATTATGTATATTAATGTAATGTCTATTTATCTGTGTGATGTGTTGTAAAATGCCCATTTTTTTAATGGCTCTGGAATTCATCCTCTAAGGCCAAAAAAGGGGTGTGTGTGTGTGTATGTATTTGACAAACTCATTTATTTATGACAAACTGCCCTAAACCTGTTTCACATATGGCAATGGATATTTTTACAAGCTCTGCTGAAGAGAATCTCATCCTTCAAATTGACAGTTATAGTTTCTCCAAAAAAAATCATTTTGCAAGTTTTTTAAAATAGCATTTTGAATCAACATTGCCAACTTTTTTAAAGTGTTTCAAAAGATGCAGTTACTCCCTAAATTAAGAATAGTTATATCTGTTTCTTAAGATCCAAATTATTTTATGGGCAAAGTCCATTCCAGCCTATCACTTACAGATATTTTTATATCATCATCTATGTCACCCAAAGGTATCCCCATGTGTAGGTTTTCTTCAACTGTCATGATATTAAAGTAAATGGAACTCCTCTGCGGTCTATTTGTGTGGTTACTATGGCAGTCACTTGAATTTTGCACTTGGGAGAACCCTATTTGGGGCAGGGGAGAAAAGTAAGGAACCAAAAGAATGGAAGAAGAAGTTAGGGCAATGGTCAGCACCTTTAAACATTTACTTTTTATTTGCAACAGCCTTTGGCCAAAATCTATAAAATTCTGACCTGACTTTTTGGCTTCCTGGCATAAAAGTCCTTGGTATTGCGATGTGAACACCATGACACTGGAAAGATCATCAACCTTTTTCCTTGCTCTTAAGAATAATTAAACTTCTGCTTCTCGCCATCCCCCAAATTTCCACCTCACACTCCCCCACCAACCCTAGTCAGGCCCTGGTTCACAGGTTCTATTGACCAGACAACAGAAACGCCATATGGTAACTGAACGTCTCCGATGGAAAACAGATGAGACAGAATTACTCTGCTTGCCCAGCATTTTTAAGCATGCAGCCCTCCCTTGCTGTCTTTTAGGATGTCACTGTAGGTGACACGTGAAGATAGTTAGGGAACAAAATCTGAACACTTTCCATTTTCTTGAGTTTTCTTAATTTTTTCAAAGTATTTTCACCCTAAAAATGATATCCTAAAAAAGGAAAAGAAAAACAAAACAAAACACACTCCAGTAGGCATACAGATAAAAGCGGCTGATATAATTGAAGAGTAGAAGCCGCAAGGAGAGGCTGCAGAGCTTCACTGATAGCCTGCCCACCTACTCCTCAGCTTCCCCGAAAGCTCCCTATGCCCCCTGAAATTCTAGGACCCTGCAGAACATGACTTGGAAACCACTTAAAAAGATCCTGTCCTTTCAATCACAGAGTTAATATTCACAATGTTGACTATTTCCAGCAATATAAAAGTCCACAACATGTGTAACAGTTGTAACTTTAAAAGTCTAAAGGAGTCATTCAAATTTTGGACAATATTTTGCTCTATTATTATGAGTAAAATTATGTCACAATAGGTTTTAAAAATCCCAGGGGTTCATAAAAGTAACAGGCCCAAGTTTTTAAATATGCATTTGTCCTCCTAAATTGTTTTCAATAGAAGAGGAGAAAACTGTATTTTTTTTATAGCTAGCTGTAAGTGAATTAGCTATCAAGCATAGAGTCAGAGGCCAGAATCATGCTAAATCCTATTCAATAGTAAAAACTGTTATAGTAGTTTCAGAAAGGAAAAGAAAAATAAGCAATGGTCCTCATGCCACTTAGCCAGCCAAAGAGATGTCCAGAAATTTAATACATCCTGCCTTATTTTTTTTTCTTAGTCCTCATAAAACTGACAAAACAAAAGATGGGGTAAAGTTTTAAATAGTCAATAAAAATGTTTTGTAACGTGCTCTGGATATTTTTAGTGTCACAATAAGGCCTCGTTTCAAAGAAACACGGTTGGATGCCTTGAAAAATTTTGCATATTTCTATGATATATCTTCAAGAGATAGTCACTTGAGATAAACATTTAATTATTTCCTACTTGAAAACATGAGTTTTAATAGCTCATTCCACACTGTATCGTAATTGTCTGTTGATGTCTTTTTAAAAGTATTGGTACTTGTAAACTTCTCACTAGGCAGTGGGTTCCTTTAAAGTAGGAAGTAGGTTTTATTCATCCTAGTTTGGTTATTCATTAAACCATTCAACATTCCCATTGTATACCTACTAGCCCTATACTAAATCCTTGTCAGTAATAAGTATACATAGAAAAAAGTCACAGCTCCTACACATAAATTCTAAAAGTATAGTGCGTAAGAAAGCAAATGATTGCAATACAATGTCTTAGAGTCCAACACTGTGTCACAGGGGCACAAAGAAGTGACAGAGAGCTCACCTGAAATACCAGGGAACAGCCAATCTGAACCACAGTGGAAGCTTCAGCTAGGTTCTGAAGACCACTGGGAGCTAATCATGGAATGTGTGGTGACATATGCAACCAGAAGATTCAAGCAGTGCCATATATTCAAGGGTCTCATATGTTATACCAAAGATTATTCACTTTATTCTGAGAAACCATTTAGGAATTTTGGAAAAGTCACTTTGTATATAAAACAGAGTGTATATAAAACAGACTGGAAGGTGCAAAACTGGCTGCAGGGAAACCAGTTAAGAGATAGTTATGGTCATTCCAGTGAAAAACGATGTAATCCTAAACAGTCTTAGTTTAAAATAGAGAATGGTGGACATACTTGAGAAGGATTAAGGAGACAGAACAAGCAAGCCTTAAAAACTGAGTTGAAGACACAGAGAAGTCAAGGCATCAGGGACAATTCCTAGGTTTCTGCTTTTGGCCACAAGGGGTACAGAGATGCAGTTCACAGGAGGAGAAGCAAATCTGGTGGGGAAGGGAAGACGAGGTTAGCTTGGGACATGAGACGTGTCAAGCTTGAAGTTCTTGTTTATCATTCCAAGTGGAGACGTGCAGAAATCATAGAACGTGAGGATCTGGTGCATAAGAGAGAGACCTGTGCTGGGATGTAAGATAAGAGAGGCATCAGCTACAGTGCTGTTAAATGAAGTCATGAAAAGCAGGCAGAATGAGCCAGAATAGGGCTGAGAGAAGAAAGTTTCAAACTGATCTGACAGCACCAAGAAGGGAGGCAGAGGAAATAGAGAAACTTGCAAAGGAACCAAAGCAGCAGCAGCGCAAGTGGTCAGAAGTGGGTGAGAAGAGTCCAGAAAACAGTTTTGAGAAGGGAACTCCTGAGTGTTAAATGATCCTGAGATACAGCAAAAGGACTTAAAGAAGGCCCCTAGATTTTGCAAAGAAGTAATTCCTGACATTTGCAAAAAGTCTTGGCAGAGAGATGATAACAGAAGTGACACAAAAGTTACAGATGAGCAAATATGAAGTGAGAACATACAGAGAGTGGTTCTAGCATAGCTCACAGCACATATTAAATGCTGCAAGTGATTCTAGTTTATTTTCTCCACTGCAAGTCACTCTGCCCAAGTTTTTAAGACATGCCACTATTCCCCAAGGCAATACCAAACAAATGTTTAATGATGGCTTTGACTGTAACCAAAATCTCAGTGGAAATTAAGAGAAGTGCTGTGGGACACTTACTGGATTAAAGCATTTAGGAATCTCTTAAGCCATCATTGTAGCCAAGTTTCATGCTCCACAATCTAAAGAAGCTGGAATTGTTGGGAGGCATTGGCTTTGGTTGGTTTCCAGTGCATGTATCACGAAAACTATTCATAGAGTTGTGTCAGAAATCATTTGATTTGTTCTTTTAAATGAATCTTACGGTCTGGGGGCATAAAAGTAAAAATAAATGAGCTTTATGAGAATAGTAAAATTAATTTATCCTTAAAACTCATAAAATACAAATATAACATCAAAACAGATTTTGTCATAGATTCTGTATGACAAAAATGACTTAGTAATGTTACCCCAATTAATTGCTCAGTTGGTTATTATTCCATCACATAAAAGATATAAACAGGTAAAATATCTGATATGAACCAAAGACCAATGAGCAAAAATAAGGGGCCTGTTTTATATCTTTACATGTTTTAATATCTCAGGCAAAAAGACTATAGTGCCAGCCACCTGTTTATTCACATTAGCATCTAGCCAAACAATAATATTTTTTCTTATATTACTAAGGGAGTTGCAAAAAAAAAAAACTCAGTCTTCCACTTAATTTGCATGACAACACAGGAGGGGGACCTGCCCAATGCTGTCTCAAAAGAATCAATCAGAAATTAGAACGAGATTTCAACTCTTAAAATTATGTTTAGTTTATCAAGATTAAAATGTAACTGATCTGCCTTCATGCACAATAATATAGGTTTCTGCTTACACCTTATCTCGAGGAAATTTATAAAAGAACTACACATACCCATTAGAAAGATTTGCAGTTACAAACATTTTTAAAAATAAACAGTGGTGCAAGCCTGTAGTCCTAGCTACTTGGGAGGTGGAGGCAGGAGGATCTCTTGAGTCCAGGAGTTTGAGGTTACAATGAGCTATGATCATACCACTGCACTCCAGCCTGGGCAATATAGCTTTATTTCTCTTTCTAAAAAAATAAAACACAATAAAACAGAAAATAAAATTTAAAAAAACCACATACACATATTTAATCATTTGATGAGACTTTCATCTACCAGAGTGATATGGAAAAAAGCACTTTTACCAAATTCCTACATTTACTCTCCACAAACAGCTCCTCTTATGACTGCCCAGTTTCTGTTAACAAAAATAACCAACATTCCAGAGATACTCAGCCTCAAAACTTTGGAGTTATCATCCTCCATATCCAATTAGCTGCCAAATACAGCAGATTCCACATACTCAATGTGCCACGCATTGGTCTCTTTCTTTACATTACCTCTGCCACAATGCAATTAGGCCCTATCTGTGCAACTTTCTGAATGCATTCCAGTTCTTCCTCAGCAGAGTCCCAACTGCTCTCCATAAAGTCCAGTTCCAAGTTATTGCTTTTCAGCCTTGAATGGTTTTCCCCTGCCTGGCAAATTAAGTGAATACTCCTTGGCCTGGGATTTAAGATCCATAATATGGCAGTTTATTTCATGCACAACTATTTCAAGCTTGCTATTCTGGAATTGCATTTCTCTACTATTTCCCAGTTTCTGACCTCCCTAACATCACTATGCTATTTCTGCCAACTGAATGTCCTTTTCTCCCATCTTCTCTCACCAAAAGACTACTTGATCTTTCAATAATAATCTCAAACATCTGTCTCTTCATAAACTCAAACATCAATTTCTTCATGATGATTTTACTTTCCCCATTCATCTCTGACCCTGCCGTTTTATGAGCCCTCACAGAACGCCTGTGCCTTGTATAGTTCCTAGGTTGTATCTTGAATATTGTTTATTTTTGCTTTTGCCTTAAATGCCACTAGCAATCCACTGGCTCTATGAGGGCAGGAAATGCACTACAATTATTTCTCATCTAGAGGAGCCTAATGATCATAGTAACACTGTCATTATTTGCTGAATTTAATTGAAAACGTTAATATGTTAGCACGAGTTTGAAGCCAAATCAATTCATCAGTGACTCACAAGGAATGAACAAACCAGTCTGTCCACTAGAGCTTTTACTGTCCCTTTCTTGTGCACCAAGCCTGCGACGCGCACTAGTTGTGTCCAGATCATCTGAATTCACCAGTTATTGTTAGCAAACCTTAAGAATTGTGGGTAAATGGATTATATACAAATAACTTTCAAAAAAAGAAAGTAAATATTAGGTCAATTTTGAGAAAGGAAGTATCTTTTTAAAAATAACTCTTTTGATTCTACCAAAGAAAAAACATGCATTTAATAAGTTTTCAAAATAAAATGAGATGGTTTAAATTGCACGTTTTTGTAAAGGCCAACACATAAGTTAATTCGAGGTCATCTGTTTCCTAAATATTATCTACTAGATTTTCACCTATGAATACCATTGAAGGTATTATTTTTAACTATTTTTTAAACCACAAAAAGCAAAGGCAGCCATTTACACAAAAAAACACACACCCCTATAAATCATTATAACACTATAAGATTCAAGAAAATAGTGACAGTTTTAAAAAATGCAACCTAATGTATAGCCAAATAACTCAAGAAACTCAGCATGCACTGCTGACTTTGGACATGATCACCATATTTAACAAGGTGTTTGTGAGAGAAACAAAATAAGAAAGGTCCCCGGAGTATCCATTCAAAATGACAGATGCATCTGAACTCCAGGGCAAACTCCTCTAAGCTAATATTGTGCTTGGCCTTAAATAAAAATTGTAAAATCTAAACATTTTGAATTTAAATAATAATGTAGAATGTAGGAAAACACTGCAAAAGTCAGGCTATCAAGCATAACAGAAAAATTAGAGCCATCTAAGACCAAAATATCATGTAATTGGTCTTTATGGATAAGACCAAGAAGAGTATGACACAAAATGTGCAAAACCTGTAAAACATCTATTCAGAAGGGAAAGCACCAAATGTCCTGCAGTGCAAAGTGAAAGAGCATACCTATTTTTCATAAATATTCTTTCGTGGTCATTCACCACTGAGTCACACATATTAGAGCTGTCATTTTCAAAGAAAGGAAGAAAGGGAGGGAGGGAGGGAGGGGAAGGAAAGGAGGGGAGGGAGAGGGGAGGGATGCGGAGGGAGGGTGGGAGGGAGAGGGAGGGAAAGTAAGAGGGAGGGGAAGGAAAGAAAGGGAAGGGAAGGGGAAGAAAGAAGACGGAGGAAGGGAGGAGGGAAGGAAGGAAGGGAGAAATGTGTGCCTTGCAGGTAATCTTTGCTGCATGAAATTGGATTGCTGAAAACTACCATTCACTGAACTTTTCTTTTTTTTTTTTTTTTTTTTTTTTTTTTGAGATGGAGTCTCTCTCTGTCGCCCAGGCTGGAGTGCAGTGGCGCTATCTCAGCTCACTGAAAGCTCCACCTCCCGGGTTCACGCCATTCTCTTGCCTCAGCCTCCGTAGCAGCTGGGACTACAGGCGCCTGCCACCACTCCTGGCTAATTTTTTTTTTTTTTGTATTTTTAGTAGAGACGGGTTTCACCATGTTAGCCAGGATGGTCTCGATATCCTTATCTCGTGATCCGCCCGCCTCGGCCTCCCAAAGTGCCGGCATTACAGCCATTCACTGAATTCTTATAAAGCCCTGATTGCTGCCTATCACCATCTGGCACAAACCAATAAAATCATTTTCCACTAAGACCCCACCAATCATCACAACTAATTCAGCTTTAAAAATTTACTTGGTTGTTTGCCTTATTTTTTCAATAGTTGGTTAAAGTCCTTATAAATATCCAAATTTCCCTTAAAATCTCTCCGGTACCATGTCCAAGTTTCAAAGCACTTCAGTGCTTTTTTTACATGTGAATTTGATATGGACTTAGAATTTTTAAGGCATGTGCTCTTGGTTGTTTTGCTAACACTGGGTGAAATACTTGGGCTGATCTGTGAAACTCCCAAATAGTGAGTTTGCGAAAGTCACAAATTTTAACTTCTGATAACACCTAAGATATGACTGGCTAAGGTTTGGAAGCCAGTATGCGATTAAGAAACACAACAGTAAAATTCATTGACTTATATCAAAACAGACTACTTATCTTTGACATCATTAATTCTTAGTTTCCCTATAGTTCTGTGTATTGCCTCAGAATTACAGATTAATAAAAAAAATGACCACTCTTCATCATTCCTATGTCCATCCCTTTTTTTCAAAATTTGCATAGTTAAAAATTATATTTCTGGAGTGAAGAAAGGAGAGAGGTCAACATAAATTATGAAACTGACTAAAAGTATAAGACATTATGGTATGGGAGGAATTCACATTCTTTTTTTTTTCTTGTCTTGAGACGGAGTCTCGCTCTCTCGCCCAGGCTGGAGTGCAGTGGCGGGATCTCAGCTCACTGCAAGCTCCACCTCTCGGGTTCCCGCCATTCTCCTGCCTCAGCCTCCCAAGTAGCTGGGACTACAGGCACCCGGCACCACGCCCGGCTAATTTTTTGTATTTTTTAGTAGAGACGGGGTTTCACCATGTTAGCCAAGATGGTCTCGACCTCCTGACCTCGTGATCCACCCGCCTCCACCTCCCCAAGTGTTGGGATTACAGGTGTGAGCCATTGCGCCTGGCCGGAACCCACATTCTTAATGTCATGCTCAGAGTCCAGGTGGCTACAGGGCAGATGGTTCTAAATAGGAAGAGGAAGATTGACCAATTTCTGATTTTACAGAGATAAAGTTCCCATTCTTGAAGGCAGAGAGGACAAGCATGATCTAAAATGTATTTTGCATAGCTCAAAACAAACTCTTCACTTAATAGGTGAGGAAACTAAAGTCTAAGTGGCCAGGAGATTTTAATCCTAGGAAAGTAAGTTAAATTGGAAAGATACCAAAGGCTGTGATGTAGCAGACAAAATTCATTCAGTTCAGTGGCAATAAATTAGTCAAAGAAGATTTCTTTTGCCTCACATCACTGGAAAGTTAAGTAGCATGAACCTCAGGTAAGGCCTGACTCAGTGGTTCAATGAATAACCAAGGATTCAGTTCATTGTAGCTCATCATTCCAACACAGCCATGGTCACCAACTTCTGAAGCTAAACGCTCCCCTTGCTCACATTTGAAAGAAAGAAAGAAAGACCTTTTTTTTGCTCACGAAAGAAAGACCTTTTTTTTTTCTTCAAAACCATCCACCAAAGTTCTGTGATTCACTTTGTTGAACTGGCTTAGGTCACACACCTTCTTATATGACATACCACTATAAGATATATACAGTGTCACATACCTCACTAATATGATATACCACTACATGTCATACAGTGACACACATCACCATAGCAAGAAACATTAAATACACTGATTGTCTTGATCTAAGTTGCACACATGATGTGAAGTCAGCTTCCCTGAAAATTTATGAATACTCAGAAGGAAACCATGGACTGTCTTGTTGGAGAGAAGTGGCAAATGAATGTTGGGGGTCAGCAAAACAGTCCACCTTAACATGCATGTCTGGGACACATTTTGATCCTACATCTGAGGCTTTTGTCCCCACCCTTTATCACAGTCCTTGTTTTGAGAGCAATGATGGGGTAAACAAGGATGCATTTATTGTCAAACGAAGAAAAATGCCCGCAAGTATCCTTATTCCTAATTCAGGGAGTAGTAGACTAGGTATCCTAGTATGTTCTCCAACTACTCCAAGTTTCATAATGTTGAGAAAGCAAAATGTAATGCAAAAAAGTTAACATCTTCTCCAACTTAAGAGTACGGTAAGTTTTGCTTAGAAATATAAGGGCAAGGAAATAATTATACAAGAAAATCATATAAACAATAAAATAATTCAGCCAATACAATAGTTTCAGTAATTGTGAGGCTCCAACTTTATCTTGCTTGTCCTAGAAAAACTGAAGAAAACTAACCATAGCTGCCATATACAGGTAATACATATGTGTCAAGTAGCAAGGAAAAAATATTCCTCAGAAGGGTCAAGGATATTCTCTTCCAAAAATGAAAGAGAATATCACAGTTCCCCAAACAGCATATGCTAGTCAAGACATAGCATCCTTAAGTTGGATCCTATAATAACTGGAAGCAAGCCGGTGTCAAAGGCAACCCATCAAGAGTGGTTCATGCATGTTATTTACTGTCACACTATAGATTTTCCTAAGACCCAGTCCAAGTGTGAGCAGGACCTTTCCGGAGATCTCAGTCAAAGAGATCTAGAACCCAAATTATCTTTGAGCCGAAAGATCATCTAATCTAGAACATCTCAAACTGTGCCTAGAGGTAGGGGCAAACAGGGCAGAGAAGGTTTTATAACCACCCGTCTCTTCCTACTATTTCATCTCCAACAAGAACACATCTGATTTTATCTATTCTACAAAAACAGCTTCTGGAAATAAATTCATTGGAATAAAAAGCTTTGGGGCTAAAAAGAATAGCTAATCTAAACTTATTATTAATCTGAGAAACTTAAGTCCAAGAAGGTTCACTCATTTATCAAGTGGAAGTGCCAAAACTTAAACCCAGGGCTCTCGAAGTCATTCAGTAATTATTGCATATCTACTGTTAGTAGTTACCTTGAGTAGTTTCTATAAACCAGATACACCTCACCAACAAGCAAATCAGACTATCTAAATAGTCCCTTCAATTTCAATATTTCTTTTATTTCCTTTCATAAATGTGAAATTTCAGAGTACATAAGCCTGTTGCATTCACATCCCAAATCTAGGTGGTATGTGCCTATGGGATAGGTACTAAACTCCCATAAAACTATTTTCTCATCTGCAAATAGGAATACCATTATGTTACTTCTAAAGGAGGTAGCATGTTAAAATGTTAAAATGTTTTCATTTTAAAAACTTCACCACCATGTACTAAAAAATGAGCAGAAGGACATTCTATAGAACAGTTACAAAGCAAAATGTCTGATGAACAAAAACAAAGTAAGTAAGATAAATTAATTATACATAATGATATGTTGCATGCTTACAGCATTTTAGAGACCCATGCTGGAAAACAGGTCAATGAAATAGCACTTTTGATATGAGTTCCTTTGGGATATATTAACCTAATGGCAGCATAGAAGCAATAGTGGGCACTCTACCCAATCTGGCTCTTTGGAACTCAAAATAAAGAGAAACGTTTAGTACAACCTAGAAAAGAAATGTTGACAATTGTTAAAAGATTGCATAATTTGGGATCTGAATAGCAAATGATCAATTTAATCTTACAGAGGGTGTAAAGGTATTTTAACATTTATCTAAATAAAGAGTATTAAGGTTGGCTTTGTGGATCATACTGTGGATTCTTATTCAGAATAAAGACACAGCAAGTGGCTATCCAGAGATAAAATCTGGCTTTCAGGAGTAATTTTCCACACAGTAAGTCAATGCATGCTTACTAAAATTATTTTATATAAGATAATTGCAATATATATCATAATTGAGATAAAGTTTCTGGAAGTCACACTGATGAAGAAATTACCATCAAGGGTTCCCGCATGCTTTAGATTTTGCAATCTTATAACCAACTTAGAAACAACAAAAATAATAGTGCTACTGATAAAACATTATCAACAGACTACTGAAATTAATTTCTGTAGTCTGCAAAATCAAACTATTTTTGTACTTTATATACATAATGTTTTATTTGTGGTTTGCTTTATCCATTAAACACTGCTATTGTGTTGACAGCACAACAGAATGAGAATGACATATAGGCATCTCTCTCTCTCTCACACACACACACACACCCCACAAGAAGGTATCCACATGTTACACACACATATAAGAAAAGTGCTAGGCCAGGCACAATGGCTCATGCCTGTAATCCCAGCACTTTGGGAGGCCAAGGTGGGAGGACTGCTTGAGCCCAGGAGTTCAGTACCAGATGGGGCAACATAGGAAGACCCCCATCTCTACAAATGAAAAAAGAAATTAACAGGGTATGGGGCTGCATGCCTGTAATCCCAGCTACTTGGGAGGCTGAGGTGGAAGGATAGCTTGAACCCAGGAGGTCGAGGCTGCAGTAATTGTGTTGCTGCACTCCAGCCTGGGTGACAGAGCAAGACTCTGCCCCTCCCCACCCAACAAAAAAGGAAAGAAAACATGTTAACAAAATGAGAATTTTTTTTTTCCAGAAAAATTGCTAATCCAAGATTATTTATCTGAAATATTAGGATCTTCTTTTAAAGATGAACATATTTCGATTACAAAAAAAGACTCTATTTTTCTCCATCAACTTCTAAAAAGATACTTCAAAATTCACAAAAATATCAATATGTCATTTCATTTTAGTGCTACAATCCTGCAGTGAAACAGGTTGTATTTATTGATATACTTGGATCTGTGCCCCCACCAAATCTCATTTTGAATTGTAATGCCTAATATTGGAGATGAAGCCTGGTGGGAGGTGAGTGGATCAAGGGGGCAGGTTTCTCTTGAATGGTTTAGCATCATCTTCTTGGTGCTGTCCTCACGATTGTGGGTGAGTTCTCATGAGATGCGGTTGTTTAAAAGTGTGGAGTACCTCCCCACATTCCTCTGTCTTGATCCTGCTTTCACCATGTGACTGGCCTTCTCCCACTTTGCCTTCCACCACAAATAAAAGCTCCCTGACACCTCCCCAAAAGCGAAGCAGATGCCAGAACCATGTTTCCTGTAGAGCCTGCAGAACTGTGAGCCAATTAAACCTCTTATTTATAAATTACCCAGCCTCAGGCATTTCTTTCTAGCAATGCAAGAACTGAGTAATGCACTTATCTTCCTATAGAATACAGTATTACTATTCTAGGCCTCTTGAAGTGTGGCTGTAATAATTCTGTTCACGTATCAATACTAGCCAAGCTAACAGCGTACTCTGAGGTCATACTGTACCTCAAAAATATCCTGTTTCAATCTCTGGAGGAAAGACAGGTTCAAAATGCCAAGCGCATTCCGTGAGGCTGAGAAAAATCAATGTCAAGGCCTAGTGAAGATGTAGGAGTCTTAATTCTACCACTACAGCTCTTTGTTCAAGTTTAGAAAAAGTTACTTTTACTAGTGTAGGTACATGCAATTCACTGGTTAAAAGGGGTAAAAACATACTTCCTTAATCTTCTCGGACGAAAAAAGATAAGTATACAACTTTGAACATATTATTCCAGGACTAAATGTTCACAGATAACCAGGATGAGTTTTGTCTCCTTGAAAGAACACATAAAAATATTTAGTTGTATTTTTCTAACCACTTGGAAAAGAATAATTTACCAATGCCAAAACTTGAAATGAACACTCAAATTAATTATGGAGCTATTTGTGATTTGAATTTCTCCCAAAAATGTAATGAAGTGAGTATTCTCTGAAATAGGGGTCACTGTTTAAAATCAGCCAGCATGTGGCATGTTTTGTGGTTCTGCTTATGCTCCTTGGCAGCAACATTACAGCTAACCAGGATTTTTTTAGTGCTCGCTCTTGGTGTGTTTGACAACTCCTCACTCCCACAGTCCTTTAACATGGGGCTTCCCCAGTCAGGGATGCAGATCCCACACTGAGCCCATAAAACAATTAGTGGGAGGCCTTGGCATTGCATTCAAAGACCTTTGCAAAAAGCCAATGTAGCCGGCTGTGTGAAATTTGACGTGTGGGGAGCCCCCATAAAACTCTTTAATGGAAACCGGGGACTTCTTTTGGAAAAGGTTGAGAAACTGAGCACTAGCTCCATAATTAATATAATTAGTTAACAAGAGACAATAAGCATTTCAATAAAAATAATCAAAAAGCAATAAAAAAATAAAAATTCTAGGTAATATTTTCTTTGTAAAAGATGTTGAAATAACTGTTCTGTATGAAGAGAGATTTCCTTGCATATGGGAAAAGTAGTTTTGTTTGTAGTTTTAATTTAAAAGAATTTGTCAGAATGTCACATAACCAGTATATAAAGTACAATAACATCCCTTTTCTTTATTACTCAATACCTACCATATCCATTTTTAAACATCATATAAAGCAGTGTTTGAAGAATCTCCTCAAAATTATGAACCCAGACAATGAAAACTTGCAAGAAAATACTTTTAACATTAGAGGCACCATAATCCAATAAAAAGGAGAATTATTAATATTCACAATTACTTTCAAACAGAATAAAGAATATGACAGAAAAATGATAACATTGTCCCCACTTTTATTCATCAGTATTTTCCAGAGTAGAAACAAAATGATTTAGGAGAATCTCCTAATAGAAAAACATGACCTTAAATCATCATCTTGGGTATAACATTTTTAGAAAATTTATTTTTCTTGGTAGTTCCCCATTCCCATATCAAGAGCTGGATCATAGAGTTTACCCATAATATAGAAAAGGCTCAGCCTATGATGAAAAGGGAAGCTCTGGCATGCAGAAGAAAGAAGGCCTGCCCCTTGTGGCCATGGGAGAGTATGAGAAGAAAAGACAGATGTAGAGCAAGGAGATGAAGTTTTAGAGTTTTAGTGACTTCTCAAACTCTACAGTCTGGCTTAAACCTTTTCTTGGGTGGGTTGGGGGTATGGATAAAGGGGGTGGTAATGAGGTGTCTCTGTCAAAACGTCCAGTTTTTTAAAATTTACTACTAGTGTAGAAAATACCACATTGTATTCTAAGTAGCACGGGTAAGTATTGGTTTGTGAAGCATTTGTTTGTTAGGTGTATATACAAGAGTATCCATGCTGGATCATAATTTTAAATATACTTCTTACCATAACTACTAGTCATAAAAGTTTGAGAGCAATTGCTCTAAGAGAAGGTCAACTATCAGCTCAAATCCATATCCTCCATGACAAGGAAATATTAATGCATCGCGGAAAAGGCTGGTGGCAGTTAAATACACTTAAGGCAGTGCACTTCTGGGTATGCATGACTTGGGTGTGGCTTGCAAGGGATTCAGAACATAACATGGATCCTACTGAAAGGTACAGCCATGTTGAAAGAGTTGGTGGGGTAGCAGAGGCCTAGAAGCAGGAAGAAGAGATAACATGATGCATTATGTTATAAGATCTTCAACATTAAAGGTAAACAGCTGGGATTGTGGGCTTCGGTATAAATATCCCCATGGGACCCAAATGACTAAGAAGAACCCATCACTTCTCAGCAGACACATGTTTAAACTTTGTATAAAGCCAGGCTCCCAACGGCGAAAAATAAATAAATAAATAAAATAATGTAGAGAGCACTGAATGGACCCACTGACACAGGAGAAGTAAGTTCCCTGTGACAGGCACCAATGCCATATAACCGAGTAATATAGGCTGGGTTAATCAAAAATAAAGATGAAATAGTTACACTAAAGAGAATTAAGTAACCAAAAACAGCTTCCTCAGCAGATTTAGTTCAAAAGAAAAGGAAGTTTAAAGATAGAAGCTTCTTTTTTTTTTTTTTTTTTTTTTTTTTTAAACACAGTGTCTTACTCTGTTGCCCAGGCTGGAAAACTGGAGTGCAGTTATGTAATCACAGCTCACTGCAGCCTCAAACTCCTGCACTCAAGGGATCCTCCTGCCTCAGTCTCCTGTGCAGTTAAGACTACAGGCATGCGCCACACTCCCTGTCTAATTTTTAAATTTTTGCAGAGATAGGGCCTTTCTATGTTGTCCAGGCTGGTCTCAAACTCCTAGACTCAAGTGATCTTCACACTTCAGCCTCCCAAAGTGCTGAGACTACAGGCATGAGTCACTGCACCCATCCAGAAGTTGCATTTCTTTGTAACAACGAATAAAACAATTCCATTGCTACACTTGCCATTTAAAATGAGGATACACATGAGAATAATGAAAATGCACTATGATATATGCATACTTGTGTGATTTTAATAGAACTGCCTCAAGCCTTAAGTCTGAGACAAATTAGAGAATTAAAAACCTTCATTCCATCATAATTTAATTGAAAAGAAGCTTGTATTTCTTGCTATAAAGAAATACTAGAGACTAGATAATATTAAAAAAAGGAGATTTAAGTGGCTCACAGTTCTGCCAGCTGTACAAGACCCATGCTCTGGCATCTGACAGGCTTCTAGGGAGGCCTTAGGGAACTTTTACTCATGGCAGAAGGTGAGGCAGGAGCAGGCATGTCACATGGTGCAAGAAGGAGACAGAGAATGAGGAGAGCGAGGAGGGAAGTGCCATACACTTTTAAATGATCCCACAAGAACTCACTATCAGGAAGACAGCATCAACCCATGAGGGGGCAGCCCCATGATCTAAACTCCTCCCACCAGGTCTCACTTCCAGTACTAACGAGAGTTAGCTGAGGACAAATATCCAAACTACATTATTCCGCCCTGGCCTTTCCCAAATCTCATGTCCTCCTCACATTGCAAAATATAATCATGCCTTCCCAACAGTCTTAACTCATGCCAGCACTAAGTCAAAAATCCAGTCTGAAGTCTCATCTGTGATAAGGCAAAGCCCTTCCACCTATGAGCCTGTAAAATCAAAAGCAAGTTATTTACTTCCAAGATAATATGGGAATATAGGCACTGAGTAAACACTCCCATTCCAAAGGGGAGAAATTGGCCAAAAGAAAGAGGCTACAGACCCCACTGAAGTCAGAAACTCAGCAGGGCAGTCATTAAATCTTAAAGCTCCAAAATAATCTCCTTTGACTTCATTTCTCACATCCAGGGCACACTGCTGCAAGAGGTGGGCTCTCAAAGCCTTGGGAAGTTCCACCCCTGTGGTTTTGCAGGGTTCGGCCCTCAAGGCTTCTCTCACAGGTTGAAGTTAAATGCCTCTGGCTTTTCCAGGCACAGGGTGCAAGCTGCCAGTGGATCTACCATTCTGTGGTCTGGAGGACAGTAGTCCCCCTTTTTACAGACTCACTAGACACTGCCTCACTGGGAATGCTGTGTCGGGGCTCCAGCCTCAGATTTCCCTTTAGCGCCATACTAACAGTGGTTCTCTGTAAGGGTTCCACCCCTGGAGCAGGCTTCTGCCTGGACATCCAGGCTTTCTCATACATCCTCTGAAATATAGGCAGAGGTTGCCAAGCATTATTCGCTCTTTCATTCTGGGCACCTACAGGTTTACCACCACATGGAAACAGCCAAGGCTTATGGCTTGCATTCTCCAAAGTGGCAGCCCAAGCTGTACCTAGGCCCCTTTGAGGCATGGCTGCCAGACCAGCCAGGATATAGGAGCAATGTCCCAAGGCTGCACAGGGCAGCAGGTCCCTGGGCCTGGCCCACGAAACCATTCTTGCCTCCCAGGCCTCTGAGCCTGTGATGGCTGCGGCTGGGGCTAAGGTCTCTGAAATGCCTTAGAGGCCTTTTCCCCACTGTCTTGGATATGGCATTTGGCTTTTTTGTTATGCAAATTTCTCTCACAAGTGGTTGCTCTGCAGCCTGCTTGAATTCTTCTTCCAAATAAGCTTTTACTTTCTCTGCTACATGGCTAAGCTACGAATTTTCCAAACTTTTATACTCTGCTTCCTGTTTAAATATAAATTCCAACTTTAAGTCATTTCTTTGCTCCTGCATCTGGTAGGTTGTTAGAGACAGCCAGGCCACATGGTGAAAACTTTGCTACTTAGAAATTTCTACTTTCAGATACCCTAGATCATCACTCCTAAGTTTAAACTTCCACAGACCCCTAGGGCATGAATAGAATGCAGCCAAGTTCTTTGCTAAGGCATAACACACATGACCTTTGGTCCAGTTCCCAGTAAGTTCCTCATTTCCATTTGAGACCTCAGCAGCCTGGCCTTCACTGTACATATCACTATCAGCATTTTGGTCACCATCTTTTAATTAGTCTCTAAGAAATCCCAAACTTTCCTTCATTTTCCTATCTTCTTCTGAGTCCTCCAAACTCTTCCAACCTCTGCCCCTTACCCAGTTCCAAAGCTGCTTCCACATTTTCAGTTATCTTTTAGTAATGCCTAACTCCTCAGTACAACTTCTCTGTATTGGACTGTTCCTGCATTGCAATAAAGAAATATTTAAGACTGGGTAATTTACAAAGAAAAGAGATTTAACTGGCTCATGGTCCTGCAGGCTATACAGAAAGTATGGGTCCGGCATTTGCTTGACTTCTTGGGAGGCCTCAGGGAGCTTTTACTGATGGCAAAAGGCAAAATGGGAGCAGGCATGTCACATGGCAAAAGTAGGAAGAGGCTGGGAAAGGAGGTGCCACACACTTTTAAATGACCAGATCTCCCGAGTACTCACTATCATGAAGACAGCATCAAGCCATGAGGGTTCTGCCCTGATGACTGAAACGCCTCCCACCAAGCCCAACCTCCAGCACTGGGGATTACAATTCAACATGAGATTTGGGCAGAAACAAATATCCAAACTATATTAAAGCTTTTATTATTATTTGTGGAATTACTGGTAGGATGACCAAATGTGATTATACATATACACAAACAAGTGGCAACTGTGAAGGGCTAGAAATAATCAAATAAATCATACCTAAAAATTAGTATTTTCGTGTATATCATTCATTTATAGTAATATCTTCATTATGTTAATTAAATGTGTTTTGATTTCAAAATTTTAAAGAGGAAGTATTCTTACACAAAAGATGAAACATCTGTCCAGTTGAACACTTTTGTTCAAATTATGTTTAAAATAATTTGAGAATTATATTTAACAACTTGGCTCAAACTAGAAGAGTCATCTTATGTGTGCTGTTGTGTAAGCATGGGAGGAGGGGTGAGAATTGGTTCAGAGAGAGTGATTCCAAATGGTTTTGATAACTATCTGTTCCCCTGTAGGTATTAAAACTTCAATGGCTTTTTCAAAACAAGATTCAAATAACTCACGTTCTTTCCAGGTTGTGGTTTTAGTTAATTATAAAAAAAGAAAGAAAAAATGTAAGGGCAGCTAGAAATAATCAATGGTAATGAAAGATGAGTGATCAAATAGTCAGCTTTAAAGATTTCAAAGCATGGAAAGGTAATTTAATCTATGATAATACCTTTAATGTCACACATGCAAAGTTCAAGGCATTTATTATTGGTACCTGTCAAGGTTGAGAAGGTCATATACATTTGTTAAATAATGGGATAAATCATCTTTAATCATTTTCAAATGACCTTCTATAGCAAACCAGCAAATTCTGAATGATCAAATTTTCCTGGGGTATTGCATGATCATCAGCTTCATTATGCACCATAACGAGTGAGTTTCACATAAGATATTACTACTGAAATATATGCATATTATGACATTCATATTAATAGCTTACAATTCTAACAGGAGAGAGAGTTTTTGACTACTTAGTCAAAATGAGATGAAATGTTTTCACTTTAATCTATATAGTCTCATAGCCCCCTAATCTCCAGTGACCACCTTTATGTGGGTCATCCATTTCCCTAATTGGCTCCTGAATATTATCATCAGCACCAAATGTTTCATCTCAAAATTTACTTATCCAGCTATCTTAAAGAAACCACCACCCTCTCTCCTCCCAGCCTACTCATTCAACTGTATCCACTAAAACCATTCTTTGACTTCATTAGAACCTTAACTTCAGTGATTCCTCAACTCCCTCAGAATCCGTAATTCTTATCCTTCCTTTGCATGCATACTCACCATTAAGCACTGTAGTTCCTCAACTCATTACTGGCCCTCTGATCACTCAATTAATATTCTTTCTAAGTGACTCACTCTCAGAGTGACTCTGATGACTCAATTGATACTCTTTCATCCTTGCTTATAGCTTCAATTACCAGCTGTCTATGTCCAGCCCAAATCTCTCTTCAAGGCCTATATATTCCAACCCAATATTACAAAACCTAACTCATTTGCTTCACCTGCAAATCTGGTCCTTTATCAATGTTCTCTCTCTTAGTGGATAGGCCTCATCTCTTCAGTTTTACAAGAAAGAAATCTAGAAGGCATCTTTGAGACCACCTAGCTGCACAAATTTTTTCAAAACAATTGCCAGATCCTGTTCATTTTCTACTCTATTTATCCTTTAAATTTGTCCACTTCTCCCCATCTCTATCACTCACACTTAAGCTTTTAATGACCTGCCTATATTAGTGAAATAAACCTCTATAGGTGCTCAAAGCATTTCATCTACCTCCTTCATATCACTTGTTAGACTTGAAATTTTACATTCTTACCATGATTATTTGAATAACGTCTGTATTTCCATGCGACCTAAACTATCCAGTAAGATAGCCACCAGCCACGTGTAGCCATTTACATTTAAATGAATTCAAATTAAGTAAGAATTCAGTTCCTTAGCAGCATTAGCTAGATTTCAAAAGCTTAATAGCCACACATGGCTAGTGGCCATGACGATGAAGAGTACAGATAGACACACAACATTTCCCATCATCACAAAAGTTCAATTGAATGATGCTGCACTGAAACATAAACTTTGTGAGAATAGGGATTCTGTCCTTTTGTACCCCTCATCTACCACCTGGCTTATCACAGAGCCTGAAACATTGTAGGCTACACACAAACGAGATAATTAATTAGTAAGAATAAGCATAAATACAATGGCCAGAAATCACCTTCTGAGACTCCACATACTGCTTGGTATATCTCTTGCCATTCTTTAACAGAGCCTCTGGAGAAAGCAGAGCAAAGTTTAGATATTTAAATCAAATGACAAAGAGGACTGAAAATGTGGTTCAAACTGTCACACTAAGCATCCTGTTTACTGCAATAGTTTCAATCTTTACAATGGTTAACAAAAGGAAGTGACTTTTTCAAAATCAAGAAACTATCAGCAGTTGCAGAAATTCTTAATCTCTTTCCAAGAGTTTCTGCTGTTGTTGCTGTTAATCTTAAGACTCGTTAACACCACTTAGATAAGGTTATAAGCTAATAATGTAAACCTCACAGCATTTGTTGTTGAAAGAGAGATAAAAACCAGAATATACGCTTAATCTCCACTTATCAGCTACACTATACATATATGTTGCCCACTTGAAAATTATTTCATAATGGACTCTTCACTAAAATTTTACTCAAATAAAAAATTACATCAAATATTCATCAATCTGAGGATTGTGTCACCTCTTCCAAAAGCAATATAATGCTTCAAATGTATTTAAAAGTTATAATTTCCTGGGAGTTTTAAGAATTTTAAACAATTTTAACAAAAACTGATGTTGAAAATTGGCTGGGAAAAAAAAAAGCAGCACACCATGACAGCTAGAAATGAAGGAAAATCAGAATGATGTACATGAAATACTTAATCCAAGTTTTACATTTAATTCTGCCCCCAACTTACCCTCCCTAAATTTTCTGATCTGTATCTACACAGGAAGAGATATGGCTAGTTATAACACTCAAATCAGCTGAAGAGAGAAAAGTGCCCTCCCTAAGAGGACATACGGGAATCACCTGTGAGGCTTTCTCAAGCTACCTATTATTTCCATACCCCTCACTCCCTCTGGAGAGTCTAAAAAGCCTTGGCTACAGAGGCAGCTGGCTGTGTTGTGGTCACGTTCTACAGAGCTGAACTGTTGTTCGGAAAGACCACATTTCCCACCCTCCTTTGCATTTAGGTGGGACCTCCTGGCTGATTTTCACCAAGGAGACATGAGCAAAGGTTACGTATGCCACTTCTAAACTTAGGCAAAAAGCAGATGGACCTTCTCCATTCTCTTTCCCTATATCCCACTTTGCTGGGAACACCCAAGGCAACTTTCAAAGCTACTTGCTCTAGAAAGTGGAGTGTCTATCAGCTTGAATCTCTGAGCAAAACAGGAAGCCAGGCCCACTCCCCTCCAATCTAACCTCCATCCACCTCATACCCTCTTATCAGTAAAAAGCTTCCACCTTGTACTTTACTTAAATGAGAAAAAAAGGTATTTATTGTGTGATATGGTTTGGCTCTGTGTCCCCCACCCAAATCTCATCTTGAATTGTACTCCCACAATTCCCACATGTTGCAGGAGGGACCCGGTGAGAGATAACTGAATCATGGGGGCGGTTTCCCTATACTGTTCTCATGATCGTGAATAAGTCTCAAGAGATCTGACGGTTTTATCAGGGGTTTCTGCTTTTGCACCTTCTTCATTCCCTCTTTGCCTGCTGCCATCCATGTAAGACAGGACGTGCTCTTCCTTGCCTTCCGCCATGATTGTGAGGCTTCCCTAGCCACATGGAATTGTAAGTCCAATTAAACCTCTTTCTATTGTAAATTGCCCAGTCTTGGGTATATCTTTATTAGCAGCATGAAAAAGGACTAATACAGTGTGTTAATCCACTTGTATGTGGAGATATATCTGCTACAGAAACTAGACTGACCTTAGCAAATACACAGATTGGGCCTACTCCTATACCACTGCCCATGATCAAGAGTTATTGCCATGGGGAGCCACCATTACTAACAAGAGTGCTTCATATACCTTAGATGTACTGAAGCAGGAAGAACACTGAAAATGCTATGATTATAGTATCTCCAATTTTGAGATATCAGTTATCAGGGCTTAATTTACATTCACTTGTGCAAATGTTCATTAACTTCATATTATATTATCTCTTCAAATGATTTGGAAAATATCATAAGGTCAGTAAAATTTTCTGAATTTCCAGAAACCACACTGAAGACCACAGCTACTAGAGGACTCTGGGAAATATAAAACCCATGTACTGCAAACTCCGGGAAAATCAAGTTGCTTGTAGTTCTTAAATACACCGTATCTTGGGAAGCCATGGTACCTGAGAAGATCTTGCTGGCTTTCTTCTCCTCTGCTCCTATCAGCCAACAAGCTTCTTCTATGTTTTAAAACACAGTTCAGGCATTACCACCTGGCAGCACACTTCTCCCCACATTCACTTCCAGACAAAGTTAATAATTGCTATGTCTTGCCCTTTTCACACTATGTTTTAATTTAATGGTTTACACATCAATTCCCTCTTCCAGATTCACTGAGAAAAAGATTGAGTTTCACTCATCTCTGTATCCTCGGTCCGGTACTAAGCCAGTAATGTTTACACTTTAAACTTTTGTGAATCAATGAATGAATGAGTAGTTTCCTCAGCTCATCCCTCTACAGAGAGAAGAAACTAGAATAGTTTTTATGAATACATTAGTATGTATTAAATATCCAAAATATAGGTCAGTGAAGTGAAAGCACAGTACAGTATAAGTGGTTCATGTAAGTACGGGGTGAGTCAATTTAATAAGTCCTTTTTTATTCATAAAGATTTTTAAACTGAATTATCTCAATTTTGGGGGGAGTGGGAAAAGACAGGGTCTCTTTCTGTTGCCCAGACTGGAGTTCAGTGGCACCGTCACAGCTCTCTATAACCTCAAACTCCTGGGCTGAAGCAATCCTCCTGCCTCCGCCTCCTGAACAGCTGAGACTACAGGTGTGCCATTATGCCTGGCTAATTATTTTATTTTTATTTTTTTAGAGATGGGGGTCTCGCTATGTTGCCTAGGCTGCTCTCAAACTTTTGGCCTCAAATGATTCTCCTGTCTCAGCCTCTCAAAGTACTGGGATTACAGGCATAAGCCACCATACCTGGCCTGAAATTTTTAATATTGTAGTTTAATTTCATGGTGTAATAGAAATAAGCAACTATACCTAAAAAGCACACATTGACAAATTATACTGAGCATCCAAACTTACGTTACTTAGCTTATCTTATAAATTACTTAGCTAGATTGAATCTGGCTTTTTGCCATTGTTCTCTAATAGCAGGAAAGAATTCAAAAGACTTCAATCTACTTCAAAAATTTACTTCTGGAGTCCCTAAGTGCCAAACACTACTATCACCTGAGATACTGGTGTATTGTTTTTCTCTAATTTTGAGAGGAAAAAAATATTGCAGGGGATGATATAAAATGAGGCATACTTTAAAACCAAATACTTCTAATGGGGCCAAAAGGTTCTCAGAAGAAAGATGAGAATATGTTCACTTACCTCAGGGCCCCTTAGTTGCAATAAATCTACCTTAGTGTTGCAAGGCACATAACCTAAAAGTAATCTCCGAATCTTTAGTGTGAAGATGTCACCAAAGGCTCCAGTGCTAGTCCTGAGAGCAGATATTAAACTAGCTTTACATATCTAGAATGTCTTTTAAAGACTCTTAAATATTACAAGAAAGCTTCTAGTACAGTTTCCTATGAGGGTGTTGGCAAACAAAAATGCCACTCTGGGACCTAACTCAGAAATTCATTGTTTGAGCCACAGAAGTACCTTAAGGGGAAATATGAAAATTAATTAACATTCCAGGGATCCCATGTAACCACAGGCACCTGGAGACACAATAGGCCTCACAATCTCCAGCCATTCATCCGTGCAGTGGTTTCTGAGTGGGTTGGTCCAGAACTGACCTTGAAGGTGTGCAAAGCCTGTCTGCTCTTACCATAGTGTAACTCTTATAACTTCTCACAAATAATTATAGTGAGAAGGAGAAACAACTAAATAACATGTAAAATCAGGAAGAGGGAGGAGGAGGGATGAATCAGGAGAAAGTTTTATCTCAGGCCTACTAAGCAAGAAGACCGACTATGACAGCAATTATCACTAACATGTTCCACTTTTTGCTGGGGATTGTTCTATACGCTTTACATATTTGGAACATTTTAATCTTTACAAGAATTCCCCAAAGTTGGCATCATTATTATCTCAATTTTGTACATGAGGAAGCTGAAGGCACAGAGCAACTACCTTACCCACGGACACACACCCACAAGCAGCAGAGTCTGGCAGTCGTTTTTCCAGGTTTCATACTCTAGCTCTTCCCTACAGCTGCCTCTCCTGTTGAGTATTTAGCATAGACTAACCTAGTGAGAATAGTAAGTTAGTATCCCCCAAAAGTTCATACTCACCCAGAACACTGGAAATAGTCTTCTCTATTACATTCCCACATATAATTATATTCCCAGACTTAATTCATTAAGATGAGGTCATATTGGATTGGAATGGGCCCTACATTCAATGACTGCTGTCCTTAAGAGGAGATGACACACAGAAATATACATAAAGAAAGGCATGTGAAAGCAGAGACTGGAGTGATGCAGCCACAAACCAAACGCCACAAATGATCACCAAGAGCTACCAGAAGCTGGGAAAAGGCAAGAAAGGATTTTTTCCTAGCACCTTTAGAGGGAGTATGGCCCTGCCAACACCTTCATTTCAGACTTCTGGTCTTCAGAATGGTGAGGAAAATTATTTTCTGTTGTTTTAAGCCACAAAGTTTGTAATAATTTCGTACAGCAGTCCTAGGACAGCAACACAGACAGTAAGGTAATAAAGAGTAGGTAAGAACTATGAACACGGACACATTATTAAAGCAAAAAATAGGGTTTTTATAATGTTTTTAAAGAGAAGATACCTGACTTCAATGAATGCTTTCATGAGCCACCGTTGGATTTGATGAAAAGTCCTGACTTCAGCTGCAGATATCTATCAGTCTACCCTTTCTTCGTGACTGAGTATTTGAAATTAATTACCCTCTATAATAAAAGGATTGAAGCTGATTAAAAACTGGGGAATCACTGACATAAAGATGGTACAGAGACCCTTAAGAAAGGGTGATATTACAGATCATTGCGTAGAAAAAGAAGAGATGTTGATAGGAGTAAAACCTTAAGAAGCTCTACTGCTTAGCGGTTTAGGACGAAAAGCAAGCAGAAGAGACAGGGCCGCTGAGAGAAGAAAGGCAACAAGGAGAGAAGAGAACCACAGAGACCATGCAAAAATAAAGTTTAAGAAGGACTGGTTTAAATAATGTTTACTGAATGAATTAATAGAAACAAAAAGAAATTTCAAATGTGATGTATAAAATATCAGAAACATACACACAAATATGTTAAATTTACCCTTACAAAATTCCATAATTCTGACCTACTATCGAACCTTCTAATTTAGTGTAGAAAGTGCAATTCTTATGAAAAGTATCTTCTTGTCTCCTGTTAAAGGGCAACAGCTCAAATTTCCTCTGCTTATTTGCTATGGACCCTTCCCCAAGACCTTTTACTTTTTTTTTGTTTTTTCTCTCTTTTTTTTTATTCAAAGACAGGGTCTCACTGCATTGTCCATGTTGGAGGACCACGGCTATTCACAGGTGAGAGCATTGTATACTACAGCCTCAAACTTCTGGCCTCAAGCAATGCTCCCACGTCAGTCTCCCAAATATCTGTGAATAGAGGTGCATGCCACCACACCTGGCTTAAGACTTTTTACCTCTTAATTTATATAGACCTCAGACATAAACATTCATATCAATTTTATTACTAGATAGAAAAAGGAATATTAAATTAGGCACTGAGGACACAGAGGTTTCCCCGGCTAGTATACGAGTCAGCATCTCTTCACTGAATGAATTAATAGATTAATGACAAACACATACAAGCAAACCATAACAAATAAGAATATTTTTACATGCAATGATACACACAGATGATAACAACATGCTACGAACTCTAGGGTGCTGTGGAGTTGGCCTCTAATTCAACCTAGAGATTCTAGTAAGGGCTTCCCTGAGACAGAGGGCATTTCTTGATTTACATGTTAATAGATGAGTTACTGAGGAAAAAAGGGAATGGAGAAGAGAGGAGCTTTGGACAGACAGAGAGCACCAAGCATATGCACAGGCAATTACCTTATTTGCTGCCTGAGTGCTGAACTGAAAGCTCCTAACATAGAACAACCAAATAAATATTGCCTGTTTAATGAACTCATTAAAAATGGATAATGTTGATTCCTGTTAACATAGCATGATTCCCTTTCACCTGTTACAGGCAATGCCATTCTGGGTCAAAAACAAAAAGATGCCTTTCTCTCCTTTAAAACAGTAGTATTGCCAATGATGTATTTCTAGGGTTTATGGTATAGTCAATGCCTCTTCATCAAAGGAGTGTGTCAGAATACACTGAGAAGCTTTTCCATGATGCACTTATCCAGCTACCACCTCCAAAATTCTAAAGCAATACATCCAGGACAAAGCACAGGCATGTGCATTCTGATTGATTCTATTGCACATCCCAGAGTTACTGATCTGAAGCTGAGAACTGTGGTGTAAACATTATGCTGAGAAGTACTCAAAGGTGATAGCAATGAAATATTCTGAGATATCTATATGGAAATAGGAAGAACAATCCCTAAAGAGAGATAATTGAAGTGTTGCTCTGTAAAACCCATAAATTAACTCAATTATAATAGGTATAATATAAATGATCTTGTTTGTGTTAAGGAGCCAAAACTGTGAGTTATTCATAGTTATTAGGAGCTGTTTTTAAACTATAAGCTAATTATAAAAACTATAGTTTTCAAACTGTTAGCTAATTAGTTTGCATTAGTAATCAGTAGTCTTCACTACCCTAAATATATGACTGCCCTCAAGTGTTTGCTTCAACAATCTATCAAGCCAAGGAGATACAAAATGAAAGGATGCATATTTCTTTTTCTGTTATTATTATACTTTAAGTTTTGGGATACATGTGCAGAACATGCTGGTTTGTTACATAGGTATACATGTGCCATGGTGGTTTGCTGCATCCATCAACCCGTCATCTAGGTTTTAAGCCCCACATGCATTAGGTATTTGGAAAGGATGCATCTTTCATAAATGAACAGCCAGGAAGACTACTGGCCAGTCATAAAATGTTTTGACTTTAGGGCTGTTGCCCCTTAAGAGTGAATATTTTATGTGTTTGTTTTTTCCCCATATAAGACATGAATAAATGTGTCATCTGAAATGCATCAGTATTAAGACTGGGCTTTTGACATAACAAAAATAATAGTACCATGCAAAACAAAAAATGGTTTTAATTTTAATTTGGTCTCCAAGGGCATTTTCAAGGCATTTACCCATCCAGATTTTCAAATCAACTAGACTTAACTCTGAACTGGCTGACTTACCAATATACCAACAGAAAGAAACTATCAATCTAAGGAGCTATTTATCTTTAGTAGCCAGGAAAAAGTAGAGTCACTGGAGATAATGTGAATTATATCCAAACACTATTCACAGAAGAAAAATCTTGGCTGAGCAAGAACTAGGAGTCTCCTTGACAGAAACAGAACAAACCTTAGAAATACTTCTTTAAAATCACCATTACTTTGTTCATTTTATTATCCATTAATTACTCTTTTGTTGCTTGATATTTTCCTAAAGGAAAATAAATGTCCATTCATAACAACAACAAAAAAAAGAATAAACAGTAACAAAAAAAAAAGAATTCCACTATTTAAATGGCAAAATACATCATTGTTCTCTTAGTAAGTGCCAAATTTTCCATCAAGATAAAAAAGTAAATGCAAAGAAAATCAGAAAAAGAGACAGCACTACTGCCCTGCCCACCACCAGCCCATCAGTGATAAAGTTAGCCTCTAGTTAAGCCATAGAAGCCAGACGTAGGCAGGCATCCTGCATGAGACGTCCAGAGCATCACATCTGCCAGGCTATGCAAAGGAATGCAGAACGAGCAACATAATCACAGTGACAGCCAGTATCTTTGGGGTACAATACATAATGAAATTTATTAAAAGGGGAAATGTTTAAAGAAGATTATGTAAATGTAAGATCTTGAGTAGTCAAAAAAAAGCCTTAAAACTCAAATTGACAGAAAGTATAGGTTAGTTATTTTTCACTGATTAAGATGTAAAAAAAATCAGTCATTAAGAGCCATTTTAAAACTATAAGCTAATTATAAAAACTATAGTTTTCAAATTGTTAGCCATCACAGTTTGTATTAGTTATCAGTTGTCTTCACTACAGAAGCAATACCCAAATGGCAATAAGGTCTACATGTTCTAGATAAAATTTAAATTGGGATATTTGCTATGCCTGCCTAAAGCAGTCCAGTGAAAAATAAAACATAATTTGCTAGTTTTTGAATAAAAGTAAGAAAATTCATTTAAATTGACTCATGCTATCAGGTCAGGTAAGAAATTCATCATGCCTTTCCAACCATCTTGATCATCTTAAACTAAAAGAAAATTTTACCCATCTTTGGACAATATCTGTAAAGGAATTCACAAACAGAATATGACTTAAATGAAGACATCTATTTTCAAATAATTTATCCAAAACAATTCTCATGGTGTCTGCCAAAAATAGAAATTATTTAAAGCTTCCAAGACTTTTAAAGCTCGGAGTTATTAAAAATAGAGTCCTTAAAATTTAGGGCAGACCATTTCATAAAATACTGCTTTTATTTTCTTGTGGCATTTAAAGTATACACATAGAATGCTGAGGGATGATGAAGAAAAACAAAAGATAGGAGTGCAATATTCCAAGTTCGTTTTTCTCGACATTTACTATATTGTGGAATAAAAGCAAGCCAATGCTAAAAACTGAGTAGGTTCAAAACCAATCTTTTTCATATATAAGTTTTTTACAACTTAATATATTTTAAAACCTCAGAGAACTTACCTCCACAATTGCTACCACAGAAAATTACGTTGTTCATTATTGATTAGCACATCTTTCATTTTAGAATAAGCAAAAGAATGTTTCACACTGAACAAAGGTTTACAGTCTTTGATTTCTCTTACAGGTAATTCACAAATCACCTGACGTGGCTGAATTAAAACTAGCACAGCTCGTTACTGCAAAAGCAATGCCATTAATACTATTCACCAACAATTTAAGTAAAGAATAAAGAATTTCAGCAAATTTAATATTCTAATCCCTATCTGCTATCACATTAATATATACTGTTTACCACTTCTTAGAATAACAGACTAACACTAATATTAAATCTAGCTGAAAGGGCAAAGTACCTGAATGGTATTAGTACTTCAAAGTCACTATTATAGGCATTAATTATTATTATTACAGAGCATCTGTAAGTCATACGACTACATAGACACTGAAATGTTCTTATGCAACGGGATGCATTTCTACAGCAAATCATTGATGTCAGATTGCTAATCTAATGAAATGGCACGTACCAATTATTTAAAATATAAAGAATGACATAAACATAAAGTATTATTCTATGAAATACACATTTGAAATTTTTTAACTTCCTGAAAATAAGAATTCCATATCATCATAAGATATAAAGGAGATGATACTATTAAAATGTAGGTTTATAAAATAAAAGATGGATATCTACATTTTATTCACTTCACTAAGTACATTAGTTTGCTAGGGCTACTGTGACAAATACCACACACTGGATGGCTTAAAGAACGGCAATTTATTTTCTCACTATTCTGGAGGCTGGAAGTCTGAAATCAAGGTGTCTGCAGGGCTGCTTTCTTCTGAGGCCTCCCTCCTTGGGTTGCAGATGGCTGTCCTTTCTCTGTGTCTTCACCTGGTCCTTCCTCTCTACTCTGTCCTAATACCTTCTTCTTATAAGTCATACCACCAGTTATACTGGATTAAGGCTTACCCCCAATGACTTCATCTAAACCTAATCATCTTCTTAAAGACCCTATGTCCAAATAAAATCACATTTTAAGTTCAACGTATAAATTATGAGGGATATAATTCTGCCCATAACATTAACTAAGCATCTGCTGTATAAAATTCATAACTGAATTCTTTTAAAAATACTGGACCACAGAAACATCTTAAATGATTGTCTTTTTTAAAAAAAAAAAAGTAAGCAATATACAACTTTACAAGAATATAAATGTTTATGGAAGTAATTTGTCCTTATTTTTTCAAAAATACTTTTGAGGCAGTTTACATGATTAAGAATTAATTAAATAGAGCAGCAACAAGAACAAAAGCAAACACAGAAATCAGAAACTACAGACACTATAGAGATAGGGCTACACATAAGTTCATTCTTTTCTGTCTGACTGAGTACTAAACTTAACTACATTAACTGGGACTCGGGGATAAAAAAGGGGGTAAGGGGTTAAATTGACTTCTTACCTTTCAAACAAAGGTAGCTGAGAAATTTGTTCAGAAAAATACACTTTGCCCCAATACCAAGCTCTAGAAGGCAAGTAAGGAACAGATTAATATAGAAGCATCTAATTAACTTCTATGCCCTAACTTTATTTTGGCTATAATACGCACTTAGCCATGCTACATGCATAAACTAACAGGCTATGAAAAAGCACTCATTTTTTTATCCATTTATTTCTTCATTCAACAAATATTACTGCACCCTACTATCTGCCAGGCATTACACACTGGTGAAGCAGAGATCAAAACCCAGCCCTCCCAGAGCTTCTGTTCTAGTGAACAGAGCATACTTGGAGAACATCAAGATTGAATTCAGCAGTCTGCAGAGACTGAATTGAGAATAAGCAAAACAAAGAAAGCATTTCTGGTTACTCTCTCAACCACTCCGTCATTAAAGTGAAGATGAGTACAGCAGAGTTTAGCGAAGGAGACTGCAAGAGTTTAAAGTTTGTCCTTTCTTCAGAAGAGTAAGTTAATTTTAAATTTAATATATTCAAAGAGATACGCAATTCCCAACATACGTATTAAGTGATAACTCAAAGACTAAATGATTCTACTTTTTAAAGCATAGAATAGACTACATCTTAAGCTGTTTAATACTTCAGAAAAAAACAAAAGTTTAGAAATATTTACTAAATATTAACATTTTGCTATTTAGGTTTCAGACTCTTTATTTTTGTAACACTACCACTAAGGACTGCCATCATCCTTTTCACTCTCTTCCTCTCTAGAGATAAATAAATTTCAGAATATAATTTCATTCAGGTTTTTTTGTTTTAACGTATGTGAATGCCTAGACATTATAGACACAACTGTGTTCTGTGGGTCAAACTTTTACATAAATGGCATTATATTACATGAATAATTTGTACTTTGTTTCTTTTCCCCCATCGTCTCTCTCTATCTCTCTCTCTCTGTGTGTGTGTAATGAATTTCCATTGATACAGGCAGAAATATAATTCACTCACTTCAACTGCTATATTTGCAGCATAAATAAACCTGTGTGTTATTAATTACTCAAGAGAGGGATAGTCAAGTTGTTTCCTTTAAACATACCACACACACACACACACACACACACACACACACACACACCATGCAGTCTGCAGAGCCCTCTTAACCATTCTATTGTTGAAATGAACCAGAGTATGTATAGCAGAGATCAGATATATCTTCATATGAATATATACCTATGTGACTAGGTGTCTAATCTTTGCTATAATCCATCTTGTACATGCACACATACAAGTGGTACAATGAACACCCCGGTGCAAGTGTTCTTGCCCATGTTCAGGAGAAGAGTCTCTCCAGGGCAGACACGTAGCTATGGAAGTGTTGGGTCAGAGAGTACACACATTTTCTGCTTTACAGGGAACTGTCGAATTGCTTATCCAAGAGAAAGAAAAGAATTCTTCTTTGGCCACATTCAGGCCAAGTCTGGAGATATCAGATATCAACTATTTTTTGCCAATTTGATGGGTTTAAAGTGATATTTCATTGTTGTTTTAGTTGGTATTTCCTAGGTTATAAACAAGCTTTTGAACTTCAATTTCAGGGAAGTGAATACATGGTCAAGAATATAGGGAATAATTTCTCAATCTCTCAGTCATGTTAAACACAGTCTAAATCTTCAAGGTCATTCTCTATATGCTCTCACTGCACTCAACTGCCAGCAGTAATAAACTGCCATCCGGTCTCTCGGGCCCTCTCAAGATCTGAAAACAAAGATCTAATAATGTACTAGGCACTCCTTCTCCACAATGAAGGAGTCTTATTCTGACTGAGATCTAAGAATAGCCTACTAGAAAATTTTACATCATATCACAACAATTAAACTAAATTTTCACAAAACAATGCTTATCCTTACAGGTGAGGCATTCTGATATTTTCCATTTTACTGTATTTTAATCTATGTATTTGCTAGTAACCCACTAAATTGATGTCATGATCCCATTAAAAAGTCACAACACTCAATTTGGAAACATTAAATCTCTTCAATGCTCAATGCGCCTGGGAAGCAGAGAATACTTGTTTGAGTTTCAACCTACGAGCTGAGGGCCCCTACCAACCCTGCACAAAGTATTAACAGAAAAGGACACCTAACGGGCCCCTCTGCCCAAGGGGTTCTAGGGTTGGAACCATCAGTGTTACAAGACCTTAGTCTACTTTTCAAATGGATGTGCAAAGCTTAGAATCATGGGAGGTCTGACACTCTTGGGGTATATTTGTTGGGCAACTTTATTTGGTGCTTTTTGTTTTTAGGTTGGTTTTTGCTTTACTGTCTGGTAAACTGTCTTAAAGATTCCAGAGATATGGGTGAGGACCATGTATTTTGAAAACATCTAGAAGTATACCCTTTTTTAGTAAGTTATTTGGGTTCCCAAGATTTGCCATAACAAAATTAACAAAATTGTTTCCACACCCCTAAAAAGTAATCAAATAGCTTACTACTTGATATTCTGACTATTCAAATAATACACCTTCTTTGATGTTCCAACTTCTGCCTCAAATAACATATATATCTGTACTCTTGAACAAAATAATCAGGTTTAGGCCTTATTTTAAATTGATTTTGTTAACTTTACTTACTCTGAAACTCGGCCCTTGTTTTTAATACACTTCCATTGTATTTAGCTGAGGCTAGGCACTGAAAATTTCTGAACTCATCATCATATTTTTATGTACACATGAAAACTTAAATTGTGCCCTCACAATTTTGCATTTGTAAATATAAGACTTAACATTCTGATTAACATGTAAAATTTTCTTAAAACTTATTTCTGTTAGGCTTTTTTTTTTTTTTTTTTTTTTGCTGGCCATTTTATCCTCTATTTCCATTTTACCAGATGCTATATAAAAATACACCATCCAGCCAATTGACGTCTTAGGTTCAAGTTATACACAAAGCTAGCACTGAAGCAGATTCAGGGACCCAGCACATTACACTGTGGTGTCTTTCTAAAATGTGCATGCATGCACTCAGCATGGAATGTTATGATTGGATAAGTTACAGGTTTCCAAATTTAAAAAAAAAAAAATCTGTTTTCATTCCAATCTTGTTTATGCAAAGGTTCCGAAGATTTGAACTGGCAGGTTATTTCTAACCCTTGCCTTTTCTCCCACCTTCTTTGAGTTCCTCTCTCTTGTTGAGAATCTAGAAGTGACAACCTGCTATTTTCTAGAACGGTATGGTGGTAATTTGAATAGCAAGCTCTGCGCCTGGTACAGATTGTCAGAAATATATACCTGAAACTATAATTGTACCATGTGTGGGTGAACAGGGAAACTTAGTTGACATCAAGAGTATTTACAGGGAGAAAACATGCTCAATTTAATTCCAGTACAGACATTCCCATTTCAAAAGGAAAAGTTTCAATTTCCCACTTAACTTTGACAGTGGCTATAATAAATTTTCTCAAATTTTCATGAATTTGAATTAGGAAATTTCACATTTCTAATGAAAAGTTTCTTAAACACCAGTTATAAAATATCAATGCTTCTTCTGCTGCATCTCAAAAAATAGAAATATACCACATTTAACAGGAGGTCATATAATACTACCAGAAGTCTTCATATCTTTATATTCATATTTGTACTTCATATTCAACCACGTAATTTCCCAGAAATATCAGTTATTTTGTTCTTTTATATATATATATGATTTAAAGAAAATCCAAAGCATTAGTCAAACTATCTTACTCATCTTTGTAAAAACTGTAGTGGCCTGAAAAGTCAAGTCCTAATCACTGGTACTTGTAAGTGTTACACTGTTACATTATTTTAAAAAAAGAGTCTATGGAGATGTGATTAGATTAAGGATTTTGTGGTGGGAAGACTATCCTGGATTATCCACATTATCCACATAGGCCACCACATGTCCTCATGAGAGAGAGGCTGAGGGAAATTGCACACACAGAAGAAGAGAAGGTAATGTGACCAGAGAGGAAGAGACTAGACTGATGCAAATCACAAGCCAAGGAATGCCAGCAGCCATCAGAGGCTGGATAAGGCAAGGAATGAATTATTTCCTACACAATCCAGGGGGTGCACAGCCCTGTTGACACCTTGATTCCAACTCAGGGACAATGATTTTGAACTTTGGTCTTCCAGAACTATGAGAGAATAAATTTCAGTTGTTTTAATCCACTAAATTTGTGTAAATTGTTACAGCAGCTTCAAGAAATTAATACAACTATACTTGCTATTATCCCAGGATAATGTATTGAATTTTCTGATTACATTAATAAATTTGAGCGAGAGGGATCCACAACCACTTGCGAGAAATGAATGATCCTATTTTAGTGTGCTGGAGAGTCTGAGAAGTATTTTTGAAACAACCAGGCCTAGAAAAATGAAGAGAGTTTAAAGTGTGTATTAGTCTGTTCTCATGCTGCTATGAAGAAATATATGAGACTAGGTAATTTATGAAGGAAAGAGTTTAATTGACTCACAGTTCCACATTGCTGGGGAGGCCTCAGAAAGCTAACAACCATGGTGGAAGGGGAAGCAAACACGTTCTTCTTCACGTGGTGGCATGAAAAAGAAGTGCTGAGCAAAGGAGAGGAAAGCCCCTTGTAAAACCATCAGATCTCATGAGAAGTCTCTTGCTATCACAAGAATAGCATGGGGGAACCCCCCCATAATCTAATCACCACCCATGAGGTGCCTCCCATGACAAGTAAGGTTATGGGAACTACAATTCAAGATGAGATTTGAATGAGGGCACAGCCAAACCATATCAAAGTGTCAGAGCCAAGAACAGAATATCTAGTCTAAGGAGCAAATTTAAACTACATTTAAAACCTTTCAGAAAATAACTTGTCAGGGCTGCACATGGAAGCTCATGCCTGCAATCTCAGCCCTTTGGGAGGCTGAGGCAGGAGGACAGCTTGAGGCCAGGAGGTAAAGACCAGCCTGGGTAACATAGTGAGATTCTCATCTCTAGAAAAAAATTTAAAAAAAAAAAATAATCCAAGTGTGATAGCATGCATATGTAGGCCCAGCTATTCGGGAGGCTGAGGTAGGATGGTCGCTTGAGCCCAGGAGTTTGAGGTTGCAGTGATCCATGATTGTGCCACTGCACTTAGCCTGGGTAACAGAGAAAGACCCAGTCTCAAAAAAAAAAAAAAAAAAAAGAAAAGAAAAATGAAAAAAGAAAAAGAATTTGTCAGTAATTATCAAGAGCATTAAAGGACTCCTACCCTTGGACTCAGTAATTCTGCTGCTAAGAATCAATATACCCAAATCAGATCAAATTTTATAAATTAAGATGTTCCTCTCATAACACACATCTCATAATATCAAAAACTAGAAACTATCTAAACATCCAAGTATAGAAGATCTAAGTAAGCCACAGTATGTCTTCTTGGCTGAACATCTTATAAATTCGTCAAAAATAATGTTTACAAAAAAATCTGGACCAAAACAAAAAAACCCTTATGTTATACTATTACATATACAAAGCAACATACAAAAGAACACGGACATTATTGCCTTTAATTCTCATTTAAAATTCATAGAGGAAAAGAAATATGTAAGATTATAGCTAACTACTTCTTTCTTTCAATTCTGTTAACAGTTTACTAAATTACACCAGACACTCGGTGGTAAGCGGGGACCACAAAAGGGCTAATTGATAGATACAAATGCTCCAATTTCCTAGGTGAATGAAAGACAGAAGAATAGTACCTTAACAGCCAACATTCCCAAATGCCTTCCAATGCATCGCATTATCAATAATGACTTTGAATATCCATGAGTCACGCAGGAATAGATAACACTATCGCTTATTTACACTGGGAGCACCCAAGGCACAAAAGGTTTTGGAGTCCACGCAGGGTCATCCTATATAAGCAAGAAGACCTGGGACAGAAGCCAAGTCATGTCATTCCAGACTGGGGCTTTAATCCTCCTTTCCAAGGTGATGGTGCCGCAGCAGGACCAGACCTTGTCATGGAGAGTAGGCAGCTCTTCTTATCAGAGAGCTTTAGAAAAACAAGGTCAAGGCCTCAAACCCACTCTGACTGGCGGATATTTACGTATGCAAAGTCTGTGAGGAAAAGTATCTCAGGCTTCCCTAGGATCCTTTCAGATTCATGAACAAGCCAAAGTATAAGCAAATAATACTTTCATAAATGTTGCCTACTAAACATACAGTAGTCATAAACACTCTAGAGAGACTAAATCTTTCAAAGCAGTACCCTCTATTCATTTCACTTATTTTTGATTCAGGATATAGTTTATATTAACTTACTGATCCAAGTCTCTCCTTACAATAGGGTCTTACTTTGGCACTTAATCATTTTCTAAAATAATCACATATTCTAAGAGCCAATAATTTTCTAAAAATACTTGATTATACCTGTATTTTCACTTTTAGGAACAAATGAAGAAATAACTCCTGCAAAAGTCTGCCTAAAAATATGCAAAAAAAGTTGTAGTTACAAATTGGGTTTCTTTCAAAATGTTTACATTTTCATTCAGGATTATAGAACCAATTCATAGGCATTTTATATTAACATATATGCTCTAGGGAGGTCTATTTTTTTACACTATTTTGAGCTTGAGAAGTTCCCAGCATTAACAGATAATCGAAGAAATGACGTAATTAGCTGGTGAAAAAAAGGACCATAGTCAAATTCAAGCTAATTTTCAACTTTCAGATTTAATTCAGTAAACTCAGGGTATTAAAACATTAATCACATAAAGTCAACTCTCAAATGTTAACAAAAACCTTCATTCTCAAATTTTTCTTTTTCTGTACTGAAACAGATACTTTGATCATCAAGCCTAGATTTAACTGTAAAAAATAGTGTATTCATGGGCTATGTATATATGCACAGACATATATATCACTAATTTGAGAAGTTACATCAACTTCAACAAAGCAATAAGAGGATAAACGTTTTTTCAAACTCCTAAAGAAAGATATTATTCATTTTTACCCTTTGAGTTAGTATTAGCAAAGATATATTTTTTACAAATCCCCAAAGAGCTTTTAACTAGGAGTACGTCATTGAATGAAAAATAAATATCTAGAAGTAGAAAGTTTTACTGCTATCCTTGCTAAAAGATTGCTAGTTACACCGAAAAAGTCAAACTGGTGAGAAAGGTCACAAAAAGCATATTAAATATATATGTATATTTGTGTCGCCAGAAGAATTTAACTCAAATGCTAACAGAAGCCCTCTCAAGACATCCTAAAGATAGCCACACGTTGGTTAGTTTCCTTTCCTTTTATCACGTGTGTGTTTACATCACAGTTTTAGCATTAACTAAAGCATCTAGTCTGATCACTTCCATCTATTTTAGAATACTAACAAGATGATTCTAATAACCAAACAAAAAGAAACATGAGTTTAGAAAAAAATTCTAATTGTTTTATTTAATAATGATATGCTATATAGAGCCTATTAAAAAAAAAAAAAGTCACACACCTCATGAACACCAAGCTATTTCTTAATAATTATTTTGAAGTGCCGTAAGTTCAATTTAACAAATGAATTGCCTCTAACATACCAAAGTCAAAATAATTTTTCTTCATTCAACTGCCTAACAATTCTTAAAAGAACCTGAATATGTAATTTAACAACAGAGCTGAAGTGCAGCAGGTTGAGACTTCTTCATGAATTGGTTTTTAGAATACTAGATACGTTTGTCTAAAATCTCTACAGTTTCGTCAAAAAAAGACAAACATTTCCATTTTCTCATAGATTATAAATCAAAGAAAAATTTAAGGCAGCTATATAAACAGTTCACTGACTGCATCTGTTGTGAAAGACACAATGATGTCTAATGTAGAGCATTTAGCCTATTCACCTCTGTGCTGCCATCTTTGAATAAACACGTCTTAAAACACCATTAATCCAAGCAATGAGGGACATTTTTCTTTCAAGAACAAACACATTTTCAACTTTGGACTAGCCATACAACTGTAAAATCAAGCAGAAAAAAGAATTTTGTGATACTTATTTACATTAAAAGTTGAACATAGTACTATCAAGTCTCTCCAACGTGAAGATGCATTAAATAACTTAAAAGACATTAATATTAACTATTTTCTTCTCTACTGTTATTCTTCTGTATCATGGTACTTGCAGAATAACTTTTCTGCCTAATAGGCAGAGAACCTAAAGGTGGAAATTAGTTTCATCGTGAATTTAAAACAACTTTAAAAATCAAATAGTGATCAAAGGAACTTATTTATACAGCCATTTAAAGAAGTATGTTAAGATGTGAAAGAAAAAAAAAAAAAAACTAGCATACAGAGCTGCTTCTCTCAGTATTCAGTGCCCAAGATAACCAAGTCTGAAGAAATGTTAACAAGTTTACTTTTCTCAAAGAATTCCAAACTAACAAAAAATCAAATCAATAATTCCCTTTTAGAAAAATGATCAAAAGATGTATCAGGGAAAATAAATGCCTAGTTTTACAAATATCTTTTACACTGTTCTACGGGGAGCAATATGCAAAATAGAGTATTCTCAAAAGGAAATCCTTAAAAAGTCAATCCTTTAAAATAAAATAAGGAAAAAATGTGGACCGAGATCAAGTATCACAACATTGCCCTGAGACTATATGGAAACTCCTATGTAAATGGTAATTAGGGATTTCTTGCTTTCTCTCTCTCTCCCACTTTCTCTCTCTTTTAAAGGCCATAATGGCTGTGTTTGTTGAGGGAAAAAAAGGTGGGGAAAGAAGGTATAAATGCTTACTGTTTAAAAAAAGCTGGTCTATGCCAATATATTGGAGAAACTATTCAAGAACAGTTGATCTATGTGAAAATGTAACCCCTGAAATGTTGCCAAGGTCACAGAGACCCAGGGTGATCTCCAACCACAATGAGCACCGTTTGTGTATTTGTAAAGAGCACTTGGGTAGTGGGGTTATTTTTGCATTATGCATCTCGTTGGAAAAAAGCAGGGAAAAGAAAATGCAGACTGGTTGTGCTTTTACAGTACTTCATTTCACTATCCTTCTTATGGGGTAACTAAAATATTAGCAGTGCCCTGCTTATGAGATATATGTGATCCCTTTCAAGGTGGGTATTAGCAGCAGTGTTTTTAAGTGAAATACGAGAGCAACATTACAATTTCCAAATTCAATTTCAATAATTACATTAACATGACAAGGTTCTCAAGAACTGCCAAGGACAACAAAACTGAACTGTTTACCTTGAGTAGCACATTTCACTGTGGGACTCAAATTTTCTACCACAGTCCACTTTATGTTGTTATCCATTTCAAACATTGCCACACAGCAGTGGGTTCTCTCCACCATTTCCACTTTTTTTTTTTTTTTGGTATAATACCATCTATTTACATTTTGCCTTCTACTGGTGGTTCTTAGAACACCATTTTATAGGAATGGAAAGGCACCAAGAAACTTCGCCTCAAGTCATGTGAGACTGCAGCTATAGAACGCACAAACCCAGTTCCTGAGTGTTGAATAAGGAATCAGTGAATCTCTAATTCACTGATTACAGAAAGTCAATTTCAATTTCCCTTCATTTGAGAAAGACTCAGCTGGTCTTCATTAGCATGGTACTGAAATGTGTGTCCCAAATTTGTGAAATTTAAAAAAGAAGAACAACAACAAGGGAAGTTGTATCTTCTCTAAGAACATATGCATGTATTTCTTCTTAGGAAGCCCACACACAACACGGTGAAGAGTCCACTTCACACAAATTTGCTTTTCTAATATTTAAAACGCATTGAGGTGAAGCCTCATTAAGAAAGACGGAAATGGGCCATTACTATAGACAGAGAAGGCCTTTCCTGGGATGGACTCTGAACACTAAGTGCAGTCTAGAGCCAAAAGAGAACGTTAAGTTTGCAAGCTTTCCTCTTCCAGAAGGAGAAAATGTTATTTCAGATGTTATGACTCATTATTTTTCATTTTTTAATCTTTTCATGTTTTATATTCATTTATATTATAAAGGAAGATTTTTATTTTAAGCACATGTCACATTATATTTTCCTTTTGCTAATACAAATTAGTGAATACCAAAAAAAACTAAAATTGTTCTCATAATCATTAATAACAATTTAAATGTACTGGACTCCATAATGCTAGATTTTCTGCTCCTGTAATCTTCACGAAAACCCTACAAGACTGATATCCCATTCTACAGATGAACAAACTGAAGCTCAGAATGTAAAATTACTCAAACTGAACTCCAAAGTTCATTATCCCACATTTCCTCAGGAAATAGTACATTCATATACCGTTGACAAAATGCATTAAGATATACAAAACTTGAGTTGGGAGCTTACCTAATAAGTTGTAAAAGATTTTCAACAAACTACCGCTAGTAATTCACCTATTCAAAAGCTGACAGTTAAATGAAACCTGAGAAAATGATCTGGGGTATTTCTCCCCCTCTCACTTAACAAATGCTTGTGGGTCTTTAAAGGTCCAGTTCAAGTATCACATCTTCTGTAAAGTCTCCTTACTCTCCATACCAATAGAATTACTTCTTTCCTGGGTTATAGAATTTATGTAACGATTAAACATGACTAAAGATTACCCTTTCTTTTTGGTCTTCAGCTCCCAGTACAGCATGTCATACTTGTTCAATAAATCTTTGTGTTCAATAAATGCTTGGTAAAAGTATACATGAACAAATAACAGCTCAACTCTGAGATCAGATAAAATCTCATCTCATATAATTATAACTACAGGTTAAATCTTGTATTAAAGCTCCTCTAACTTTAACACGTATATGAATCACATGGAGATCTTATTAAAAGGTAGATTCAGATTCAGTGGGTCTGGGGTGAAACGTGCATTTCCAGTAATCTCGCAGTTGGTGGCACTGCTGTTGGTTCCCAGACCAACCACCCTGTGGGTAGCAAGAACATAATCCACTGGGACAACACATACCAGACTTGGTGAACTGTTTAGAAAACCGTACATTCCTCTGGGATGTTAACCTCCACTTAGACTTGGCACCAAACCTCAACTTATTACACTTAAAAACTATGAGCAATTATGAGTTTATATGAATTTCCCTAAATGAGACATAAGTTTTTTTGAAAAGGACCACTCTTGATGAAGTTTGTAAGTACAGCCCCAAGACACAGGACAGTGCTTTATATGTCAGAGGGACTCAATTTAATATTAAAGTAGATTAAAAAAATAAGTACTTGAGGGTAAAAGCTATCACTGATTTGTCTCTTTGGCACAGGGCTTGGCATGGTGCCTCAAACACAAGAGAGACTCAATATATAAATGCTGAATGAATGAATAAACAAAACAGGCAAACCTTTCTTTGTAAATCATCAAGTTTTTACCATCCTCATCAATGCCAATTTGAGACACTTGATCAAAATTGCAACTGATCTGGTAAGCCCTAGATATTAATAAATCTGCAATGTTTTAGGGGTCATACAATCCCCTATGCTATTTCATTTTTGAATGTTACCTTTTGTTTTGTTTTTCCTAATTCTACATACGCTGTCATTCCAACATTTCCTTTCTGCTGTGCCAGGATTAAAATGTGTGGCCGCTACTGTTTTAAGCTCAGGATTACTGTCACTTCAAAAACCACTAGTACCAAAAAGATCACTGTTAACCATATGATGAAAGCCACTATAATACTTCTTCAGTTTTTACTTTTAAGTATCATTAACCTTTTAAGTATCAAAATCTTAGCTTTACATGTACAAAAATTACTGGATGATACGAATAAAACTTTACATTTATTTTTCATGTATGTACCTCTTAATAGACATTTGTTATCAGAATCCAAGAGTATTTATCTGCAGAAAATTACTTCTCATAATATTCAAAAGAGGATGTCATTGTTTTATAGAACCAAGTTTTATTGCTTTATCTCTGTACATCTCAGTAATAAGATGTAAGTAAGTTGAATGTACAGTGTTTAAGTTACCAAACAAGTTATTAAGTGTTTAATGTACCACACAAATATTAACCACTTACTATGTAGAATGCGCATATTAGGATATTGTGAGAAATATAAAGATAGTATCTCAAAGTTATGAGAAGATACAGACAACAAAATTGCAACAAAACAATAGAAAAGGTTTAAAAACTTTTTCGATTATTACTTTTAAACTCAATTTTAAAATAAATTAAGTTTTAGCGGCACATACTAACTAAAAAAAAAAAAAATGCAATGTTGGTCTTTTCCTTTAATCACTTCTGCTATGGACTGAATTGTATCATCCCCAATTCATATTCCAAAGCCCTAGCCCCCAGTGTGATGGTACTCGGAAATGGAGCCTTTGGGAGGTAACTAGGTTTACATGAGATCATGAGGATGGGGCCCTCATGATGGGATTAGTGCCCTTATAAGAAGAGACACCAGACAGCATGCACTGTCTCTCTTTACCATGTAAGGACACTACAAGAGGGTGGCAGTCTGCAAGCTAGAAAAGAGAGCCCTCACCAGAATCCAACCATGTTGGCATCCCGATTTTAAACATTCAGCTTCCAGAACTGTGAAAAAATAAACTTCTGTTGTTTAAGCCATCCACTCTAAAGTATTTTGTTACGGCAGCGCAAGATGACTAATACAATTTCTCTGATTGACTTTCATACTTTTACATTAGAATTATTCTAGATCACAATTACACTCATGTAATTTACCACCACAAATGTATTTTTATAATATAGTAAGAGGTTTAGAAGTGGAGTTAGTAAATAAATATCAACTCTTCAATTGCCAATTGTTCATAAAAGTGGGAAGAAGGAAAGACAGAGAGAATTTTACATTTATTTAACAAGTAAGTCAGAAATAAGCTTTAGGGGAGGGGAGTTACCTCATTAGCAATAAGTGCAGACATGCAGACATTCCCCTACACAAAACCTCTTTCAGCAGCATCAGAAAGAGAATGCTTTTTGCATGTGTCACTTCTCAGGTCCAAGCCTCTAGCAGGCTTCTTGTTATATGCAATTAGCTCCATGCCAAGATTTAGTACATTTCATAATAAATCCCTTGACCACATTAACTGTAGGCTTGGCAAAGTTGGAAAGGCTCTATTCACGAAGACAGAAAACAAGCCACAGGACTTACCCCACAGCAAAACGCACTTGCTAGATGCCAACACACTACAAATTTCAACAGCCTGCCATGCCCTCCCTTCATTCCTCTCCCTCTATTTGGGGTAGAGGAGGGGTCAGAAAAATACAACCTGCCATGTGACTATGATTAAAGAGTATATAAGGGCAAAAAAAGCTACAGACAAATTTGGTTTGTTTACTTCTTCTTCCTCCTCCCCCTAAATCTTGTTACTAGCTTGTTCCTTTGACCTAACTCCCCAAACCACCCACCCAAAAACCTAGAGTCACTTCACAGATGAGATCCAGAGTTTACCCTCATTTAAACAGTAACCATCTGTTGCCTGCAGGAAGACTGTGGCTCCTTCTCAGGTTTCCCTTTTTGGAACATGAAGGCTGTGGTACATTATGGCTATTCTGCATGGGAAAGTTCTCTGCAGGACACCAGGAGCAATGAAAAAAGGAAGGAGGCACAGAACTAATGAGCCCTTCCGCTCATATCAAAACAAAGCACAACATTTTTTATTTGTTTTTGATAAACACCTTTTGTGAAAGAATTAAAACTACATCTGTACACATGGAATATGCATGAGCTCTGGAGTTGTACAAACCTCAATTTCAATCTTAATTTGTTTTCACTTTGCCAATTAGAGCATCCATTTCTTTATCTGAAAAATAGAGATACTACAGAATTGACGCAGGGCCTAGAAATGTTTGCCTCAGAAAATGCCTATCATATAAGATTAATTCTAAATATTTTATATTATAGTATTATTACTAGAAAAATGTTAATCACAGGTAAATTACAATAAAAATATAGGAAAACCAAAACTAAAATATAACTATTAAAACTCCATTAAGTTCCCTTTTGGATAACACATTTGAAACATCACCATTGAAAAATTTACAATAAAAAGTAATTAGGAGGCCTCTCTTGGATCCCCCACAAGAGGCTCCTGGTACTGATATCCTAGTCCTCTTTATTACAAATTTCTCTCTGGTTCTCTGAGGCTCCAATATATACTTAAAATAAGAAAAAATAAGACTCTTAAAACCTATATTTCATTTATGAAAACTATTGAAATTTTATATTATGTACTACAAATTTTAGAATGTTTTATGGTGCCTTGCTTTTCCAGTGTAAGAAACAATGGTTGCCTTAGAGATATGATTTCCTTGGAGATATACCATATGATATATCATGATATATTAGAAATATATCATTAATAGCATTTCTAACAATAAAATAAGATAAAGTAATTTCCTACCATGTACATAATCATACAACAAAATATCTGAAATTGGGACTAGCCTAGAAAAGTCAGGTTACTGGGTCACTTAGTTTATGGGTGCAAGCAAAAATTTACAGTCGACCTTCCTCTGCCTCAATCCCAGCTTCATCACTTAGCAGCTTTGGACCAAGGTACTATTTAATCTCTCTCTGCTTTAGTTTCCTTATCTGTAAAATGATCAATATTAGCACCCACCTCTTATAATTGTGAAAAAAATAAATATTGTTTAAAAGGTGTTTAGAACAGTGCTTGGTGCATAGTAAGTGCTCTGTATCATTATCATTGTTATCATTCATGCTATTATGAAAAATCATATGGTCCTTTAACATCTGCCTACAGTAGAATATTGTCTACACAACAAAGATCTTTTTCTATTTTCATTTCTTTTCCCCTCTTCTCTGATTTTTTAATTGGCATATCTCATCTCTACTTTTGTTTTAGTCTTATACGCATATTTATTTATTTTTAAATACTCACCATCAGTCCTTTTACTGATGTTTTCCTAGTCACGATTTGGATGGATACAGCTCATGCTCTAATAGATTCCTCAGGAAGAACTGATAGAAAATTACATAAACTTTTACATGTTGAAAACTACTTTTCTAAAGCCTTGAAAATTGAAAAATAGTTTGAATATAATATTCTTGAATGACTCTTTCACTGAGTAAAATAAAAAATAATACCAATAACAAAACTGTTCCATTGTTTCCTTGCATTGAATATTGGTTTTGAGTATCTAATGCTAGTCTAATTATTTTCCTTTGGTAGATGACGCACTCTTTTTGCCTGTTAGCCTTTAGAATTTTATGATCATTGTTGAAACAGGCTAAATCTCCAAGTTTACTGTTTGGGGTTAATTTGCCCATGTAAGCTCTTTCAATGTACAGGGATCCCGATTTTTTTCTATTTCTGAAAAATTGTCTTGGATTATAGTTTTAAGTATCGGTTTTGCGAATTATTGTTTTCTTCTTCAGAGAGTCAAGTAATACAATACTAATTGCCTGCCTTCCATTTCCACCACTTTCTCATGACCCATTTAGCTTCTTTGTGTCATTTGTATCCTCTTGGTCTTTTTCCTGTTTTTCTTTGATGCCTCTTATTAATTTTCATTTGAATCTATTCTCTCCTGGGAGATCTGTAATTTATCTTCACTTGTGAGATAATTTTGTCATTTTCTTGTATTTATTTACCAAGTTCAATACACTATTTTTTCATCTCTCCATTTTTTCTATTTGTTTTTAATTCTTAAATTTCTGAGTAAAGGTATTTTTCTTATACCTAAATGTTTGAGTATATAGTAATTGTTTAGAATGTAGACATAGTTTTCCTCTGCTTTCTGCTTGTTTTTTTTTTTTCTTTTTTTTGGGGGGGGGGTGGTGAAAGTGGTATTTCCCTCCGTTGATTTGTATGAAAATTCACTATCTGATCTTTTTCAATAGATTTGTATGAATTGTCATTTTCCTTTTGTTTGTTTTGTGATGTAAGGATATTTTACAAAATTCCTAGTTTAAAGGCACCTTTTTTTGTCAATCTGGCAAATTCCAGGTGTCAGCAAGACTATTTCTTTTATACTTGTATTTGTTTTAGTAGACGGGGAAAAGGGTTATGAGTCCTCCAAGTCTGTGGTTCTCCTTTGTTTTACAGAACCCTAATTTAACCCTTTTCCTTCTTTTCTCCTTTCCCACCCGTTGCCAAAGAATCGCTCTTCATTCCTTTTTACCTTTTTTCCCCCTCCCTGAAAAGTAATGCAATTGGAGGACTGTCCCATAAAATTGTTAATTTGACCCTTTAAATAGTTCATACTTTGAAACCTTTTCCCACAATCTTCATCCCATCTTCCCAGTTTCTTTTTCAGTATTTCCAGATTTGAAGTATATCTGACCTATACAGCGGTCTCTCCAACTGTTCCTTAAGCTCCCTTGCCAGTGTCCCTCTTCCTCCTCCCCAAGTGATTCCCAGTCTGTGTGTGTATACTACAAAGCACTGCAGCACGACAGGGAAGGGGCAGGAGTACAGAGGACTGTAGAACTTACAGTTATTTTGCAGTCATGGCATTCTCTGTCTTCAAGTGATGTTGAGTGTATATTTTTGCATAGAAATTTATTAGTGGTGAATTAATTTCATATCCACTGGGGAGGAGATTTGAAGAGGTTACTGTACTACCAACTCTACTCTGTCTTCAGTTATCTGGAAGGTAGGTGATCATTTTTTAAAACATGTCCCATGACTTTTAAAAGGATGTGTATTCAACAATTTTGTAGCATAATATACAACATAAAACCGTTGTATCAAGTGCAGCATTTGTATAGCTCAACTTTCCAATATGCTTATAGATTTAGGATCTGCTTGGTCAATCAGTAACAGAGAACACTGAGTTCAGATCTCCTACTGAAAATTTGTTAACTTCTCCTTATAATTCAGTTAATCCTAGCTTTATAAAAAAATTTAAACCAGACTTCAGATATAAATTAGAAATTGTATCTTTCAGAATATTTTAACCTTTTATCAAATTGTTGTAATCTTTTTTATCTGTAGTAATGCTTTTCATTCTTAAAGTGTTATTTCTTACTATATCTATCTAAGCTTACTTTTGATTATTACTTGGCTGATACATTACTTTTCACTTGTTATTTTTAACCATTTTTAAATTTATAACTTAGGCATAGCACTTACAAACAGCATATACCTGGATTTTTGGAAATGCAGTATAACAATCTTTGTCTTGGAACTAAAAAGTGCAGTGCCTTTACATTTATTGTAATTAAAGATACACTTGAATTTATTCCTATCATCTTACTTTGTGTTCTTCATTTTTTCCACATTTACTAAGCTTCCTTCTGAAGGGAAAGTTTTGTTCCAAGTACATCCTTTCACTGTGAATGCCACATTTCCAGGATTGTGTGACCAGGGCTCAGTCAGATCCAGTATTTTTCTGGATTTACGTTTTCTTATTTCTTCCTTCTGAAGATTTAGGTTAGTATCTTTCCAGGTCAGCAATATATTTTACAATTATGTCAAATAATTAGATTGAGCTCTTTAGATTACACATATTTTTAAATCCTAGATGATTTTTTTCAAAATATTTGTTCTGCCATAATGCCAGAAATGGAAGTCATGTTCTTTTTCTATATAAACTTAACATTTCCTTCAAAAACCACAAAGTGGTCAGGCATTTTGGCAAGATGTCTTTTCTTCCCTGAAGTTTGAAAAATAAAGTTTCTTCCCTGGTGATAAATATGTTAGCACCAATGGCTGCAGTTAGAAAACAAGATATTTTGTATTATTTTATTATGGTTTTTAAAACAAATCAGAATAGAAAAATGTCCAAACTCTACCATTCTATGCAAATTCTTAGAAACAGGCAAATTCATCTGTCAAATCTTTCTAAACTGCAAAATAATGAAATAAAGAAGCAACATTTTCAACTCGCTCCTTTTGACTTAGTCATCTTCTCAGTGACTAAATGGAAAAGGCACTAATATCCATTTATCTGTTTACTTCTGCTGCAAAAATAAGCTACCCTAAAATGGAGTGGCTCCAAACATTAACTGCTCATGAATCTATGGGTCAAGATGGGAGGACCTTCAGGTCTCAGCTGGGTTCCCTCAAGCATGTGTGGTCAGGTACAGGTTGGGTAGGTGGCTCTGCTGATCTTGGCTGTTCTGTCTTACATATTTTTGGTCAGCTGGCTGATGACTGGTCTGAGAGGGCCAGACTCAAGTAGAAGGACTTGGCTTTGCTCCACTTAGCTGCTCCCCTTCCACCAAGTGAGCCTGTTCCTGTGCTCACAGCAGTGGCAGAGTTCCAAAGGGAACAGAAGCAAGCAAGAGCTCTTAAGGCCCAGGCTGGGAATTGGCACACCATTACTTCTACTGTACTCTATTGGCTAAAGCAAATCACAAGGCCACCCACATTCAAGAGCTGGGAAAACAGATTTCACTTCTTAATAGGAACAACTACAAAGTCTTACTGCAAAGAGTGTTAGATACATGGAGCTTGGGGGCATTGTTGCATTTACTCAACCATAATCTGTAAGCATAAAATGTATGTTTACAGTTGATATTTCATAAGATGTCATCTTAGTCATGTCTGAAAATTTTATTAAAACCTAAATAAGGTTATGAGAAACTCTAGAACCTCCCTAGGGTGGTCATAACTCTTACCCAATTTGAAGGTATCCTCCATTTAACTGACTTGAGGTCAGTTTTTTTGTTTGTTTGTTTGTTTGTTTGAGACAGAGTCTCACTCTCTCCCAGGCTGGAGTGCAATGGCGCCATCTTGGTTCACTGGAACCTCAGCCTCCTGGGTTCAAGTGATTCTCCTACCTCAGCCTCCCAAGCAGCTGGGATCACAGGAGCCTGCAACCACACCTGGCTAATTTTTGTATTTTAAGGACAGATAGGATTTCACCATATTGGCGAGGCTGGTCTCAAACTCCTTACCTCAAGTGATCCACCCACCTCGGCCTCCCAAAGTGCTGGGATTACAGGCATGAGCCACTGTGCCCAGCCAAGGTCAGTTTTTTTATATGAAACTGGAATAGTAGGCAGTTAGTTAAGACGTTTTCTCCAAAGGGCACTGAAAATCTATTAAAGGCTTTCAACTGAGGAAGTTAGATCATTACTTTTGAAATCTTGGAAGACCACCCTGACTTCAAGGGGGAACATTATTAGATTGGTATGAAGCAGATTAGAGTCAGAAAAATATTCTTTTAGCAGGCTGTAAGTTATACAACAGTTTAAACCAAAAGATGATAGTGCCCTAGGATCAAGGTATTGACAGTGAAAATGCACAAGAGTGGGCCAGGCATAGTGGCTCACACCTGTAATCCCAGCACTTTGGGAGGCCAAGACGGGTGGCTCACGAGGTCAGGAGATCGAGACCATCCTGGTTAACGTGGTGAAACCCTGTCTCTACTAAAAATACAAAAAAAAAAAATTAGCTGGGCGTGGTGGCAGGCACTTGTAGTCCCATCTACTCAGGAGGCTGAGGCAGGAGAATGGCGTGAACCCAGGGGCCGGAGCTTGCAGTGAGCCGAGATCGCACTACTGCACTCCAGCCTGGGCAACAGAGCAAGACTCCATCTCAAAAAAAAATAAATAAAGCACAAGAGTTGACAAAATTTGAGGGCTAGTTAGGGGTGGAACTGAGTATACTGTTAAATGGGTATTCAACACAATTACTAAGTGCCAAATACTCTGGTAGGTTCAAGGGAATTGATAGTCCATCTACTCATGAAACTTTGAGCTTAATGAAGAACAGAGACATGACTCAAAAAAATCACATGTTCCTCAAAGGATGATTGAAAACCATTTGCTTTACCCTTAGTCCAACAATAGCTTAATTGCAAATTGATCCAATTTATTGACATATCTTTAATACTTCAAAGGGATTAAATAATTATTAGCACATTAATAAATTATTAGCACACTAAATAATTATTAGCAAATTACAGAATATATTCCTTAATACATATACTAAATTATAAAATATATTCTCTTTGGATAGAAAACAAGTTATTAATGAGCTGCTTGATTATTTTACATGAACAATCTCAAATATTTTGTAAAATAGAGAAAGGGTATAAACAACAAAGAAATGAGCATGTGGATGAGTAATAAATATGAGATCCTTGGAGAATAAGCTATCACAGTAATATCTGATTAGTAGTAGAGAGATAATATAAGATAAGGCCATTTATAATGTTAACATGATAGGATGCAAAAACTCTGTTTTGTCTTGTTTGAACAGAGACTCCTTTAAGACTCTGATAAAGTTATGGGCCAGAAAATGTATACACACAGAAATTTAGCAAGTAGTTTCAGAGAGTTCACAGACACTCTCTCTCTCAGATGCACATCACTTTATAAAACAAACAGCTCTGGACTAGAATCCAGCTGATACAGTTCTTTCATCAGTGGAAGAAGGAAGGTGAGCTCAGTTACTTTTCAAAGTCTATTTTCAAGGCTCTCTTGGATGATGCCTGGAAAGGCAGATGAGTAGAAAGAACCTTGCACTGAGAATTGGGTGCAGCCTAAAAACACAAGGGAATTCAGGGAAGGACACACACACACACACACACACACACACACACGAAAAGGCCACTCTTTTTGATAATTCAGCCTGCGACTAGTTCTGATCCTACCTGCAGGCATTCTGAAGGTGATTCAGTTTGCACTGCCAACCAAATCAGAGCAATGATAATGTTGTAAACTATGAATTCTTAAATTTGAAATCATGATAACTGATAAACAAACTTTATAAAAACCAATTTATTCTACTTCTATCCCATGGTCCAGAAGGAGATCTGAAGACCCTTCCTATGAAAATCACAAACACTCTATCTTTCAAAAGTACTGTAAGTCAGACTGACCTAAATTCAAATCTCCACCCTACTAATTCTAGCTGGGTTAACCTCTATCAGGTAAGTAAAGTCTCTGATTCTGATTTTCTTCATCTGCAAAAAGAGGATTATAAAAATTTCCTCTGCTTTAAAGAGTTATTGGCAAGATAAGATGAAACAACGTATGCTGAGTGCTTAGCACAGTAAAAGGCAGCTGTACCAACCACCACCACCAGAAGTGAAAGGCAAAATCACAATTCTCAGCTAAATATTTATGTTATTTCTACTCCTGTTCCCCACTCTCAAGCTAAACTTTGATGAAGAGAGTAAGTTTCTTGTTTCCACGATAAGGCAAAGCTATACTTGTTCCCATATGAAAACATAGAATAAATTTAGTGAAAGAATTGTTCTTGCATCCTAGAATAGAAAACTACACAAAAGACTATCATGTTCCCTCTGCATGCTATGAAGAAAATATTCCTCTATGGAAGGGGAAATACTTTTTTTAATAAAAAAAATCCATGGAAAGATGTCATCCTCCTCAATCCTTCCATGGGAAGAAAAAAAAAAAAAAGAGTGAGGGGGACAGTGGCACAGGAACTTTTTCAGGCCAGTATTTCCAAACTGGCTGTCCATTAGATTCCCTACACAGCTTTCCACACCTTCTTGAGTTTGAAATCCAGAATCACAATCTTTTAGAGATGAGAATCGGATATTTTCCAAAGTCTCACTAATTTAGTCAGCTGCATAGCCAGGGTTGAGACACTGTCTTATCCCCAAGTCTTTCCTTTCACTTATAAACCACTATAGGATATCTCAGCCTATTTAACAAAGATTATTTTTAGAGCTAAAAAGCACCTTAACCATCAGATGAGGTGAGACCAACAGCCTTATTTTATGGCTGAATAAAAAAGGCCTAGAAATGCTGAAATATTAGGCCACGTGCAGTGACTCATGCCTGTAATCCCAGCACTTTGAGAGACCAAGATGGGAGAATCACCAAGGTCAGGAGTTCGAGACCAGCCTGGCCAATATGGTGAAACCCCATCTCTACTAAAAATACAAAAATTAGTTGGGTGTGGTGGTGCACACCTGTACTCCCACCTACTCAGGAGGCTGAGGCAGAAGAATCGCTTGAACCTGGGAGGCAGAGGTTGCAGTGAGCTGAGATCACACCACTACAATCCAGTCTGGGTGACAGAGTACACCTCTATCTCAAAAAAAAAAAAAAAAAGTTGAATTACACTTGACCCAGCCTAGAACTTGAACCCAGCTCCTCTCATTGCCAAATTCTTGTGCTGAAGATCACCTATGCAGTAACTTGCCAAACGCATGACCTGAATCTATTCATGAGGAAACATCCAAACCAAAACAAGAAAGCATGTGTTTGTGGGGGAGAGACCCTATATCCTTTAACAATAGTAATGTTACAGCCAAATTCACAGAGACAGTAAGCAGAATGGGGGTTTCTAGGGACTGACAGGACTGGAAAACGGAGTTAGAAGGTATAGTTTCAGTTGCAGAAGATGAAAATGTTCTGGAGATAGATGATGGTAATGGTACAAGAATGTAAACATACTGAATGCCACAGAACTACACACTTGAAAATGGCTAAAATTGTCCATTTTATGGTACACACATTTGGCCACAATAAAAAATGGCAATATTATGCAAGGCAAAATTTAAGAATTATGATGTTGCATCTTTTCCACACACAAGAATTTTCTGACTTTAAAAGCTGATTAAAATATTTTAGGGCTGGACCCAGTGGCTCAGGCCTATAATCTCAGCACTTTGGGAGGCCAAGGAGGGCCAATCACTTGAGATCAGAAGTTCAAGACCAGCCTGGCTAAAATGGTGAAACCCCGCCTCTACTAAAAATATAAAAATTAGCCGAGCATGGTGGCATGCCTGTAATCTCAGCTACTTGGGAGGCTGAGGCATGAGAATTGCTTGAACCTGGGAGGCGAAAGTTACAGTGAGCCAAGATCGGACCACCGCACTCCAGCCTGGGTGACAGAGTGAAACTCTGTCTCAAAAAAAAAAAAAAAAAATCATTTTAATGGTCAGGAGCAGTGATTCATGCCTGTAATCCCAGCACTACAGGCGGCCAAGGCAGGAGGACTGCTTGAGCTGAGAAGTTCGAGACCAGCCTGGGCAACACCGTGTGATCCCATCTCTACAGAAAAACAAAACAAAATTACCCAGAGGTGGTGGTGTGGGCTTGTAGTCCTGCTACTCAGGAGGCTGAGGTGGGAGGATTGCTGCCCAGGAGGTTGAGGGTGCAGTGAGCTATGATCGTGCCATTGTACTCCAGCCTAAGCATCAAAGAGAGACTTTGTCTCAAAATAAGTAAAATTAAAAAGTAAAAATAAAAATATATCATTTTAATGCATTGTTTTTAGGGCATATTTGCTGTTCTGCCTTGAATTTATGGAGACAAGTTAGAAGTACAGTACTCTGAAACTGCCAATTCTTGAATGAGAACCAATCAAAGATACATAATGCTTCAGCTATAGGGCCAACCTGATAGGAAAATTCTATTTTTTAGTAAATGAGAAACACACATATATACTTAACAGCATGTTGCATGTTTTTTAAAAAGTCAAAAATTATGAATAAAATAATAATAATTTGTATTATTTTGTCATTTTATATAAGATGTCCCATAAAAATATTTTGTTATGATAATCACTTCTCTTAGATACTGATGAATACCACAAATAACAAGTCTATAACTAATTATATTCAAATTCAGTCTAGGAATTCCAAACAATCCATATGGTTGGTATAACCACAGTAGTTTCAATGTACAGAGTTTTTTTTTTAAGTATCAAACTTTGTATTAAAAAATGATTTTTCACTGTGTAGTACAGTCTTGCCCATATGCACACCAATTTAATAATACAAATATATCATGAGATATAGTTAGTAAACAAAATATTTTTCTACGTCTAATTCTATAATAATGGGGAAAAAATTTAAAGATCTCCTGGACCAAACAACAGGAAAACAAAAATCACTGGATACTAGAAAAATAAGAATCAAATGTACTTATTTTTATTTTTATTTATTTTTGAGATGGAGTCTCGCTCTGTCACCCAAGCTGGAGTATAGTGGTGCCAACATGGCTCACCATAGCCTCGACCTCTGAGCTCAAGTGATCCTCCTGCCTCAGCCTCCTGGAGTAGCTGGGACAACAAGCACATCCCAGGACATCTGGCTAATTTTTTAAAAATTTTTTTATAGAGACCAGGTCTAGCCATGTTGCCCAGGCTGGTTTCAAACTTGTGGGCTCTAGCAATCCTCCTGCCTTGACCTCCCAAAGAATCAAATTTAAACACTCAAATAAATCCAAATGTTTTCCTTGACAATTTTCATTAATACCTTAAACATTTTAAAAGTCCCTTGTTCTGTTCTATTCTACCAGGAAGTATGAGGCACTGCTAAAGAGCAGAGGATTTACAACCATATGACCAGTTCAAATACTAGCTCTACCATTTACTTGCTGGATTATCTTTCAAAGGTTACTTAATCTTGCCTTGCCTTAGTTTCCTCATTTACAATCACTACCTAAGATTGTTAGGAAGAGTGAATAACAAAATAGATCCAGAAACATAACACATAATTCATCTATTTTTGCTATTTAAATTGTCATTTTTGGTTTTCTAAATCTGGAAATGAGAAGAAATTGTAAGAAAAAATCTATTAAACCTGAATATACAATGTGAAACTGCTATACTTCAATAAATTCATTAAAATAGAGGACAAATGGTAGAAATATTTGATATAAATAACAGTCAAAGAGTTGATCATCTTAGTTACGTAAGGAACTCATACAAAAAGTGGGCAAAGGATATGAACAGACATTTCTCAAAAGAAGACATTTATGTAGCCAACAGACACATGAAAAAATGCTCATCATCACTGGCCATCACAGAAATGCAAATCAAAATCACAATGAGATACCATCTCACACCAGTTAGAATGGCGATCATTAAAAAGTCAGGAAACAACAGGTGCTGGAGAGGATGCGGAAAAATAGGAACACTTTTACACTGTTGATGGGACTGTAAACTAGTTTAACCACTGTGGAAAACAGTGTGGCGACTCCTTAAGGATCTAGAACTAGATGTACCATATGACCCAGCCATCCCATTACTGGGGATATACCCAAAGGATTATAAGTCATGCTGCTATAAAGACACATGCACACGTATGTTTATTGCGGTACTATTCACAATAGCAAAGACTTGGAACCAACCCAAATGTCCATCAAAGACAGACTGGATTAAGAAAATGTGGCACATACACAGCATGGAATACTACGCAGCCATAAAAAAGGATGAGTTCATGTCCTTTGTAGGGGCATGGATGAAGCTGGAAACCATCATTCTCAGCAAACTATTGCAAGAACAGAAAACCAAACACCGCATGTTCTCACTCATAGGTGGGAATTTAACAATGAGAACACTTGGACATAGGATGGGGAATATCACACACTGGGGCCTGTCATGGGGTGGGGAGATGGGGGACGGATAGCATTAGGAGATATACCTAATGTAAATGATGAGTTAATGGGTGCAGCACACCAACATGGCACATGTATACATATGTAACAAACCTGCACGTTGTGCACATATACCCTAGAACTTAAAGTATAATTTAAAAAAAATTTTTTTAAACAAATTAGCAATAAACTAAAACTGTAATAGACAAATTTGCAAAAGCATGAAGTTTAAAAAAAACAAAACACAAAAAAACGCAGAACCTGTTCTGAAATGTATGGGAGGCCACTGGTTTGGACTGAGCTTCTGCACTAGGCCCAATATACCAGACAAGACCAAAATAGAGTCACTCAGAATGCAGTCATTATGTGGCTAGGAGTCACATAATCAAACCGAACTTTGAAATGGGCCTGTTTTCAGAAAAAAATAAAACAGGAGACGCACAGCAGCCAATGAGGAGGAGCCTAGTTTACCTGGGCCAGTGTAACAAGAAAGTCCTCTCTGTTTTAATTCTATAAGGAAAGTTACTTTGAAATGACCAATTCACTTTTCATCTCCTGTTTCTGCTTTCTTCAGCCCTTTCCGGCATATAGAAATAATGTCCTCTGCTCAGCTCATGGGAGCACCTTTTCCAAATGTTTAGATGAGATGTTACCGATTCATGAATTGCTAATAAAAACCTAATATATTTAAACTAAATTTGTTGCAATTTTGGTTTTTAACAAACCTTAGAAGGAATAAAAAAAACAGCACATTAAAACAATGGAAACCAGTCCCCTCTATGCTCCTGAAACAAATATTAGTCATACAGCATTCCTGAAAGCAATTTTGCAATATGCTTAAAGAGCCTTTAAAAATGTTCTCATCCCTTGATCTAGTTATTCCACTGTCAGGAATATATCCTAGAAATAAAACCTGAAATAATAAAACATAAGATGATACAAGATGGTAGAGCCATTAAAATTGTTTTTTAGAAGACCATTCATCAATACAGGCAATACAATTCCAATTTAAATGCATATACACACACACATGCACACAAACACAGGAAATATAAAAGTGCTGATACTGAACTGGTGTAATTTACCTTTTGCTACCAAATCTGTCTAATAAGCATAGATTATTTTCACTAATAAAAATATTGTTTTAATTACTCTATTATTAATAAATATACTTCTAGACATATATAAAATGTATCTCAATGTATTTGATAGTTGATATCTCTGGAAAAATATGTTTGCATTTCAGTTACTACTTTCCTTGGCCTCACTTTCTTATAGTTTAAAACCTTAATTTACCTGCTGAGCCATTCCCACTCTTCTGGCAAATCTTCAAAAAATAGACATTATAATTCATACTAGGAGTAGGGGATGTAGGAACTAGATTAATCTAAATTAATCCTAAAATCTATTTCTAGAGAAAGGTGGCTATAGGCACCCACTCGCTCTCTCTTTGCAGAGCCTAGTGCACAGGCAGTGGTGGTTTTATCTGCTTTCTGACTTACTTCAGTTCACTAACAGGAAATGCCAACCCTGAGGCCAATCCATCTGACTGGTTCTCTAACCCCATCCCAACTCCTGGTAAAAGGCCCCTTTCCTCTGGGGTTAATTTCTGATCCCATCGACAACTGGAAGCAGGACTCAAAAATGAACAAAACCTTTTCCAAACCCCTCACCCTGGTACCATGGGAGGTTCCTGATGCCCTGCCCCACACCTCAAATACTAACCTTTGGAAAGAGACAGCAACCCAAATCAAGACCTATTATTTCTGGCTTACTCCCCAACCATCTCTCTCCATGAAGAAAATTCTATGATTCTAATACTTGAATCAATGTGAGTTTTTAAGCACAGTGGCATAATATGTGGTCCAATTGAAACTTAATGCGCTGAAAATTTAACCTCATAACACCTAGCCAGGGGAAAAAATATACATTGTACTTATAGCCCCCAAAGGAGTAATACTAATCCTTGTAAAGTACATTATTTCTGCTTTCTTAATTAAAATTATGCTACCATCTTTTAATATGGGTATTTTTAAGCAAGAAATGAAACATTTTATAAATATGCAAAAGGAACTTTCTGAAAACTTTACTGAGTAGATTTATAAGGATTTAAAGTATAAAAAATTTCTGATAGAGTTCACTGGCGTAAAGTCAAACCCATCAAGAAGTGTAACATGTATTCATCCTGCATTTGTTCATGTGTTATTAGAAAAGATACATCAAAAGTAAAGCACATCCTCCCATCATTATTATGAGCCAGTTCAAATTGTTCAAATAGTATTACAGGTTTTCAGTATAGCACTGAAGTAAAGATCAGGAGGTCTCAATGTAATTCCAACTCTACCATTTACTATCTACATAATCCTGGGTAATTTTCTTAATTTTCCAATGCTTCAGTTTTAACATCTATAAAATGGGAATATTAACAGAACAGTTTTCATAGACTTGTGAAAAACAAATTGAATTCATTTAAAGCATTCGTAATAGCATTTGAACATTTTAGCACACTATAAAAATAGCTACAATAGGAGCAAATGCTTAGAAAAGAGTCTCCAAGTTAACATTCACTAATATACATGGGTCAGAGGTGGGGCCTCTGAAGTCCACACCACCTGTTTCACATTTGCCCTCTAAAATCAGTGACACCAACTAGAACTATCAGCATGAAAAGTATAACGGATAGATTTGCTTTAAAATGGCATAATTTTGTAATCTAGTTTGTATTAACCTAAAACATGTTATCATGATGATATCAGCAATGGTTGATAAAAGGTTATTACCAACCATGTAAATGTCTGAGGAACAGACTAAGTGTGTAGGCCAACATTTCAAAAGAAAAGCACAAGTTACTTTCTCATTATAGAACAAATCCACATCCACTTTGTCATGTTGATTTACACCAGTTTCCTTATCTTATGTGTTTTTACTGATAACTAAAGGAACAAGTGTAGATTCCATTCATCTTATAAAATGTATTATCTTTCTGTTAACTTCAGCATGCCACAAAGTCAGAATGTCAGAAAGCAGTAGATACCTACCAAACATCTCAAACTCTTTAATAATTACTGTGACCTTACCTCTGTCAACAAGGTATGAAACGACCTTCCTTTCCTTTCACATCTAAGAAAGAGTAGGCTGAACTCCACCCTGTCAACAAAGACACAAAAACTGAATTGCTATTTGTGGCTTGAGAAAGGTTTATTATTATTTACCAGTTCAAATGCAGAATCATGGTAATACATAATGAAATTGTGGGCAGGGGGCGGGGCGGGCAAGTACAGTTCTTCCACTTTTTTTTTTTTTTTTTTTTTTTTTTGAGACTGAACCTCGCTCTGTTGCCCATGCTGGAAAGTACAGTGGCTTGATCTTGGCTCACTGAAAGCTCCGCCTCTTGGGTTCACACCATTCTCCTGCCTCAGCCTCCCAAGTGGCTGCGACTACAGGTGTCCGCCACCACGCCCGGCTAATTTTTGTATTTTTAGTAGAGATGGGGTTTCACCGTGTTAGCCAGGATGATCTCGATCTCCTGACCTCATGATCCGCCTGCCTTGGCCTCCCAAAGTGCTGGGATTACAGGCGTGAGCCACCGCACCCAGCCCCATTTGTTATTATTAATAGAAAAGATATACCAAAAATAAAGCACATCTCTCCATGATTGTTATGAACCAGTTCAAATTGTTGAAATGGTATTACAGGTTTTCATTATAGCACTATAGTAGAGATCAAGAACACCTCAAAGTTCCAACTTTTGGTGTAATTTTTAACAAAGTTCTAACTTTTTACAAACTTTTAACAAAGTTCTAATGTTTGAGCTCCTAGCTTATGAATAAGAGAAAATGTAATATTCCATATAATAGAATTACAGATACCATATGATGTTTCTCTGGTATCTTTCCAAAAAGAAGCAAATACTAAGTCTTACTAGACTTACAGTTTTGGGATGTTACTTAGTGCAAGGATTTTGATACTTAAATGCTAGCCACAGATTTTTTTTTTTTTTTTTTTTAAATAGTGTCTTGCTCTGTCTCCCAGACTGGACTGCAGTGGCACGATCCCGGCTCACTGCAAGCTCCGCCTCCCGTGTTCACACCATTCTCCTGCCTCAGCCTCCAGAGTAGCTGGAACTACAGAAGCCTGCTGTTACGCCCGGCTAATTTTTTATATTTTTAGTAGAGATGGGGTTTCACCATATTGGTCAGGCTGGTTTGAACTCCTGACCTCAAGTGATCCACCTGCCTCGGCCTCTCAAAGTGCTGGGATTACAGACAGGCGTGAGCCACTGCACCCGGCCAATAGCCACAGATTTTAAGAGAAAATACATAAACTAGAATTTGATCTATAACATTTTTCTAATCAAGTTTACTTACTAAAAAATAGAAACCAAAAGATAATCGGATTTCTATAGCCTTTTGTTGGTATTCACATCAGCAACACCCTCTTCTACTAAAATGTATAAAATCACAATTAGATTTTAATTAGATATAAAATATATTTTTCTATATTTACATATGCTCCATCATTTCCATATTTTCCAAAACATAAACAAAAGAGACACAAACTTAAAGGAGAAGACTGAAAGCAGTATGGCTGTGGTAGTCAATTTTTTTTTTTTTTTTTTGACACGGAGTCTCGCTCTGTCCCCCTGGCTGGAGGGCAGTGACGCGATCTCGGCTCACTGCAAGCTCTGCTTCCCGGGTTCCCGCCATTCTCCTGCCTCAGCCTCCCGAGTAGCTGGGACTACAAGCGTCCGCCACCACGCCCGGCTAATTTTTTGTATTTTTAGTAGAGACCCGGTTTCACCGTGGTCTCGATCTCCTGACCTTGTGATCCGCCTGCCTCGGCCTCCCAAAGTGCTGGGATTACAGGCGTGAGCCACCGCGCCCGGCTGGTAGTCAAATTAAGGTCAAAAATAAGACTACAGCAACACTTTTCATTCTAAAAATAGAATTACTATATGATCCAGCAATTCCACTGTTGGGTATATAAATCAAAAGAATTGAAAGCAGGATCTCAAAGAGATATTTGCACACCCATGTTCATTGCAGTATTATTCACAACAGTCAAAAGCTGAAAACAACCCAAATGTCCACTGAAAGATGGATGGATAAAATAAAATGTGGTATGTGTGTATATATATACACACACACACACACACATATACACACACACACGCATATATATATGAAATATTTCACCTTAAGAAGGAAATCCTGTGACATGCTACAAGTGACAGGATGAAACTTGAAGATATCATGCTAAGTATAATAAGCCAGTCACTACAAGACAAACACTCTGATTCCACTTACATGAGGTATCTAAAGTACTCAAACTCATACAAACAGAGAGAAGGTAGAATGGTGGCTACCAGGGACTTGAAGAAAAGAAAATGGGGCTTGTGGCTTAATCTAGAGTTTCAGGTCTGCAAGATGAAAAAGTTCTGGAAATCTGTTGCACAATAATGTGAACATACTTAACACAGCTGAACTGCACTTAAAAATGGTTAAGACAGTAAATTTTATGTTACATGTTTTTTACATTAATTTTTTAAACGCAATTAAGACATGTAACACACAGGAAGATAGAAGAAAGAATTCATGGTCGGGCCGGGCACGGCAGCTCATGCCTGTAATCCCAGCACTTTGGGAGGCCAAGGTGGGCGGATCACGAGGTCAGGAGATCGAGACCATCTTGGCCAACATAGTGAAACCCCATCTCTACTAAAGAAATACAAAATATGAGCTGGGCATGGTGGTGCACGCCTGTAGTCCCAGCTACTTGGGAGGCTGAGGCTGGGGAATCGCTTGAACTCAGGAGGCAGAAGTCGCAGTGAGCCAAGATCGCGCCACTGCACTCCAGCCTGGAGACAGAGCAAAACTCTGTCTCAAAAAAAAAAAAAAAATTAATAGCCGTGAAGTATGGATAAGATTTATCCAAGCAGAAACAGAGATGGAAAATCCTGGTACAAGATTCAATCCGCAAAAAGTCATCTCCAAACGATGAAGGAAAAAAGCAAAAATTCATGTAAACAACCACCTAATAGGTAACTCAGATAAAAATAGAAAGGCAGATTGAGGGTTGTTTAGTAAGGTGGTCAGTACCTAAGGGAGAGTATCCCAAGTGACAGAACAAGTTCTGACCATATGAACCAGAAGTAAGAGGAAGTAGTCAGAAACCTGTTAGAAATTTTGCTCAATGCTGACCCAGGAAGTCTGGCTTATGGCAAAATGGCACAGGCTCAAGCGATCCTCCCACCTTACCCTCCCAAGTAGCTGGGACTACAGGCACGCTCCACTGGCATCCAGCATTCTTCTTTGATAATAAAAATGTTAAATATCACAAAAAGCCAGCAGATTCATCAATTCTTATAAAAGATGAAGACAAAATTTCTAATTTCTCATCTGAGAAGTAAGGTTTAAAAATTCATACTTCTACTTTAATCAAAAGTTAGAATATCAAAATTTATATTTCAAACAAATACTTGTAATCATCACTAAACATGTGCTATTGATAGGGGCTTTTATACTCTATTGCTTCTGGGTTTACAAAATGATTTTGAAAAATATTTTTATATGTTTAGAGGGTATTTAAAACCAGTTTGGACTTGAAAGCTTTGTCTACAAATATTTACATTTATCTTTATTTAAATTATCATTTTTTTCTGAATTTCCAAGCCATATTCTAGGGCTTTGCCTTCAAAGCTAGAGAAGCTAAAAGATTTTAAAAGTGCCTTGTGAGGTCACAGAGAATGCCAGGGGGCCGGTAAGAGAAAGCAGACCTCACTGCCTGGATGTCAATTTTCTAGCTCCTAGGCACTCACTCACAAAAGCGCCACAGCTTAAAATGATTATAAAGATAGCATTAAGACAATTAAACAAATTACTTGGAATCAAGAGTACTTAAAACCTATTCCTAACCTGAGTAAAAGGTACAACCTTAGAAATTGAGGTAAATTACAGAAAAGTGTTACAACATGAGTAAGCATTCATTTGTTTTCCTTTTGCAATTTAAAATTTTTCAAGCATTCTAGAATCAAACCTCGGGGTATTTCAGCAATGCATACAAACTAAGGAAGGCCTTAAAGTATTTCAGTAATGTATCAACACTCAAAGTAGCTTGTGTATATAGGTAGTAAACTAAGTTGCTGAAAATTGTTTGACTATTTAGTATCCTTACTGGAGCAATCAAACCTTTTCTGTATGTGTTTACCTTGTATTATCTTTTTTTTTTTTTTTTTTTTTTTTGAGACAGAGTCTCGCTCTGCCGCCCAGGCTGGAGTGCAGTGGCGTGATCTTGGCTCACTGCAAGCTCCGCCTCCCGGGTTCATGCCATTCTCCTGCCTCAGCCTCCCGAGTAGCTGGGACTATAGGCGCCCGCCACCTCGCCCGGCTAGTTTTTTTGTATTTTTTAGTAGAGACGGGGTTTCACCGTGTCAGCCAGGATGGTCTCGATCTCCTGACCTCGTGATCCGCCCGTCTCGGCCTCCCAAAGTGCTGGGATTACAGGCTTGAGCCACCGCGCCCGGCCTGTATTATCTTTTAAAATAATGGAATATTGAAGATCTTATTCTCTAGTATGAAATTGTAAGTGAACAATATAACTAATTATTAAATTCTGGAGTCCAAAAAATTCTAAAGATTCTGATGTAAAATTAAGTTTTTTCTTTTCAAAACAAAAATTCATGGAATATGTGAGGGGAGGGGATAGAGATTTCCTTCCTTCTTAGAAAGGGTTTTTAAAGAATAACAAGAGTACTTCATAAATCAAGAAACATGACATTGACAAAATATTAACAATCTTGAAGGTGTAAAATACTTATATATAAAATTATGAAATGCATGTGAAGCCTTAAAATAGCAGAAAAGATTAGTAACAGTTCCATGTTCCAAACATGTCCATATTTTTACCATACCAAGACTAATATCTTACTTTACAAAGGAGGTACACATTAGCTTATCTAATCCTCATAATAAGCACACAGTACTTTACATATAGCACAATGCAGAGCAGCAAAGAAACAGGTCTTGTAGTCAGGCAGTCCTTGGGTATGAATTCTAGCTTTATGTTTACTGGCTGTGTGACCTTCAGCAAGCTGCTTAACTTCTCTAATCCCTGGTTTTCTCATCTGTAAAATTGCGATAATGCCTGCCTCCAATTTACTACATGAATTAAATAACAATGCACACAAAGCATTTAAACCAAGTATCTCTTACCCCCGCCCAAAAAATCATCATCATTTACAGATAAGTGTCTGTAATTCAATAAACAGAGTGCACTTGAGAACTTGGGATGCTCAGCTCCTCACCTAAGGCTATTTCCATAGCTCCATAATTGTTTAAGAGCCTACCAAAAGACACCTTCCAACGGTAATGTGGGAAACTCCAAAATCTGAGGTAGGGTAACCTTTATAACACTTTGCTTCCAGAGTGAAGTCAGAATCCAATGCAAGACGAAATGCTGGGCAATTATCAATTCATCGTGCTAATAGAGGCTAATTTTTGCTGAAGACTATCAAACCCACAGAGAATGTAAACCCATGACAACCAAAACTTTCAGGTTAAGTCTAACATACTCAAGAAAAGTCAAATTAAATGGTAGAACACTAAATCATTTCTTATTATTCCCAATTCTCCATTCTCTAAGGCATAATGAAATGAGCAAGAGGACTGAGGGAAATAAAAGCTAAGGATGCTACTAATCCAAAACTTGCGCTGATAACTTAAGAGTTGGCAGTTTCTATCATAGTAGTAATTCCATAACCATCACATGGAAAATAGCATAACCAAGTAAAGATGTTCTCTACCACAAGTGGTAAAACTCTCTCACTCTCTTCTCTCTTCTCTCTTCTCTCTTCTCTCTTCTCTCTCTCTTTCTTTCATTAAAACATTTCGAAAACTCTTGGCAGGAAGTAGAGAGAAAGGGAAGTCAATTCACTGAGAGCTCCACCAGTAAGACACTCCACAGACACAGTGATTAAGAGCTAGTGTATGACTATGAAGGTCTCTGAGAGCCAAAAACCTATTCTTCAAGAGTGCATTCCAAGTTTAGTGCAAGAAAATCATAAAAACAAGCCCAAATACGGCACTAAGTTCACACTGCAAGAACCCCTGTAACATGACTTTTATCCAAGTTTAAACGCAAAATTTAGCTAAGACTGATCAGAGTTTATAAAAATAGAATTTTAAAAGGCCACTTAGAACATGAAGCTAAATTTTCCTTAAAACCTAACTTTCTTTGCAACTTCTTCTCTAACATAACTTTGTAAATCTACTGACTACATAGCTTTTCAACCCTGCTACCCAGAAAGTTTGCTAAATATCCCTTGAAAGTACTATTAATAATGTATTCAGTCTAAAAGATATTTGTTATCCTGTACACAAGTATTCAAATATTGACCAGGCCTCAACTCAAGGGGGAAAGTGGTGCCTCTGTTCCTTACAACCATTTGGCTTTACATCTTTAGAAAAAATAAAGGCCAAACATACATAAAACATGAGCCATTTTATAAAAACTATTTTTTTAATGAAATGCTTACATGATCTCAGGGAAAATAACAAATTAAAATGTTATAGATTATAAAAAGTATGCATACTTAGAAACACAGTCACATTTTATTTTATAATGAGCAGGAGTATTTCAAATTCAAGTAGGTCTTTTGAACCCATTTAACACAGATAGAACATACCTCTAATTCAGTCAAACCTAAAAGAAGAAAAAGGAATATGATTTGGTTGAAGTATAGCCCATATGCAAAGCTGAATATTGAAGATACATGTTATCTGAATAGCATAAATATTTAGACAAAGTAGTTCAGATGAAAGAGCTGGCCATATACACTTAAAAGTCTACATTTGATCATTTAAGAGAACCCTCAAAGAAAAAAGAAAAAAGGTATTTCAGCATGTGATCTGGAAGAAATTTTAGCATCACAGGAAATATCTGACTTTCTTCTGGTGCTTAGTAAAATAAAGGAAAAAGGTTTAAAGAAAAAGAAGTGTAAAATTGTTTTCATACAATATATGAATGATGATTCTAGATTTAAAAACCTCATGGAAGTTTTATCTTTGACATTTCAGAAAGAGTAAAACAAAAGTCACAAATTATCTGGCAAGTAGAAATACAAATTATTATTCTTCCTTTAAAGCAGAGAGAGAGAGAGAGAGAGAGAGAGAGAGAGAGTGTGTGTGTGATAGTAAAATTTAATTCAAATAAATCGTGGAGTTTAATTTTAAAAAAGAGGTTCTAGAGAAATTTAAGATATAGTTTTCGACTGTTTAAGCCCTGTTCTCAGAGTACTCTAATGTTTAATTGTTGAATGAGGACTCCATGGAGACACACACTACCGTGCAAATAAGCAGTACCATAATAGAAATTAGCAGTTACAGAAGAAATTAAGCTACAGCATTCAAGCCTTCATGCTGTAGTCTACCAAACTGGGAATACTTGAGATGAAATATATGTTATAAAGTGATTAGGTGAACATAAATACTCATCCTCCTATGCAATACGTTTGATTAATAATAAGTCAAATTTGTTATGCTAAATTCAAACACTTATTTTCATGATCTAGGAATATTTTCACTGTGTTGTTGACAGCCTCAAGCACTAGCATTTGCCTTCCCTTTGCCTGGGATGGCCCTTCCCTCAGATCCAACTGTCCAATCCTGCTCATCCTTCAACACTGGAAACAAAGGACACTTATTGGTCCCTTCCAAGGAAATAGGATTTCATTTGGTCTCCCCACACCCAAATCCAATGACAGTGGGGAGTCCTCTTTTTTGCTAAATAAAAAAATAAGGTATCTGGGCATGGTGGCTCACGTCTGTAATCCCAGCACTTTGGGAGGCCGAGCTGGGTGGATCACTTGAGATCAGGAGTTTAAGACCAGCCTGTCAATATGGTGAAATCCTGTCCCTACTAAAAAAATACAAAAATTAGCTGGGTGGTAGTGGTGCACACCTGTAATCCCAGCTACCTGGGAGGCCGAGGCAGGAGAATCACTTGAGCCTGGGAGGCGGAGGTGGAGGTGAGCTAAGATCACCTCACTGCACTCCAGTCTGGGCAACTGAGTGACACCCTGTCTCAAAAGAAAAAAAAACGAAGAAATAAAGTTAGGTATGGTGGCTCACGCCTGTAATCCCAGCACTTTGGGAGGCTGAGGCAAGAGAATTGCTTGAACCCAAAACTTCAAGACTAGACTAGGCAACATGGTGAAACCCCATTTCTACTGAAAATACAAAAAAAAAATAGCAGGGCACGGGCATGGTGGCACACGCCTATAGTCCCAATGTACTTGGGAGGCTGAGGTAGGAGAACCACCTGGGGCCCAGGGGGCTGAGTGAGTTGTGACTGAACCACTGCATTCCAGCCTGGGTGGGTGATGGAAGTGAGACTCTGTCCCAAAAAAGAAAAAAAAAAGAAAGAAAAAGAAACTGTGATCTTAATACACAACTAAAAAACTAATCTTAATACAGTAATTACACAAGAATAAACATTTATTGGGCAATGTGTCAATCACATTTTGAAGGTTATGAAAATTTATGTTTTCCCAATGGTTCAAAGGCCAGTATTTTCAATTTTCTCCAGAAACTGTAAAAGTTCCATACATCCCAGAGAAACTCTAAAATGTTTTCTTTAGGTTAAATGAAGTAAAAAAAGAGAAGAAAACTCACAAAACAGAGAGGATCAAAATTAGAAACACAGGCAGGGAAACTAAGCTAAGGCTATTCCAAGGTGAAAACTGAGATGGTATTAACTGAGGCCCTAAGATGTAGGAGGAATAAAGAGAAGTGGAAGAACTCAGAATTAAAGATAGTAGATGTAGCAAGAATTAGTGATCTATTCCTAGATTTCTAGTTTAAGCATCTGTGTATCTGATGATATCAATGAGAAAGATGCCGCTTATCAGTAATAAATTAAAAGAACCCAGTTTGGTGAGATTGGAAATGAGCATAAAATTGGATATATTGAGTTTGAGGTGTCTATGGAACACATGAATATGTTGACCCCTTTTAATAAGGGTCAACACTTAAGGTGAAAGACTTGCTATATATGCATCCTCTGGAGGCATGCTTGAGAATGGGGTGTCCTACCCAGAGAAAAGTTAACCATGCTAGAATGAGAGACAGTGGTTTCTTGGAACCTTTAGAACGCAAATGTTTAAGAGGCAGATAAGAGCCAGTAAAAGACCCCACAGAAGGGAAAGTCACATAAATAAGAGAAGTGAAAAATGTTATTCACTTAACTAACATTATTGTGTGCTCAATATGGGGCCCTACGGCATACAGGAGATAGGCCAGGGCCTGAAACAAGTGTCCATGGATCTGACAAATTACTGGTCATTAATGATTTGGTGAAAGCATTTCCAGCTACAGACTACAGTGAAATAAACAATGAATGGGGCTAGGCACACTGGCTCACACCTGTAATCCCAGCACTTTGGGAGGCCGAGGTGGATAGATCATGAGGTCAGAAGATCAAGACCATCCTGGCGAACATGGTGAAACTCCATCTCTACTAAAATACGAAAATTAGCCAGGCATGGTGGTACATGCCTATAATCCCAGTTACTAGGGAGGCTGAGGCAGGAGAATAGCTTGAACGAGGGAGTCAGAGGTTGCAGTGAGCCGAGATCATGCCACTGCACTCCAGCCTGCTGACAGAGCATGACTCCAACTCAAAAACAAAAACACAAACAAAAACAAAAAAGCAATGAATTGGTGGTAAGGAACACAGACAGCCTTTTTCCAAAGGGAGTTACAGCAGCAGGTAGAGGTTGACACTGGACCAGGGAAGGATTTTGGATGGGAAAAGAGATGCTAAAGGAGGAGTACAGCAGGGACAAAAAGAGAAGAAAGAGAGGAGACAGATAATATGACTGGAAAAGAGTCTTGTTTCAGGGTGGAAGGGGGAAGATCCTTACATTGTGAAAGGAAGAAAGACAGTATCAATACATGGAAATACAAGTGGATGTTGACATGAGGCAGAAACTGGTGCACGTCTCCGATGACCTGTATTTCCTTGGTCAGAGAAGAGAAATGCTAATTCTCTGAAAAAGGATTGGAATATATTGATGGAGAGAGCTTGAGAAGATGGATGGTGACGTAACTCCTAAGTAGGAATGAGAAAGATAACAGATGAGATAAACAGAATTTTTACACAGCAACAATCAGCACCCAAAAGGCTAGGGACTATGAATTTACAGTGTCACCAATACACAAAGTTGTCAAACAATCTATGCATTCACCTCTATTCCAAAGGTTTAGGCATAAGCACAGACTTTATGATATGTACTTGCTTGCTTGTTTGTCTTGAAGGTTACTCAGTAAATAGTATATCCTAAAATCATGCTCAGCATCTGAAAACTCCTGACACAAATCAGAAAAAATCCACTTAACATATTTGATAAGAGTGTTATCCTATGCCACCATCACCTCCAAAAAAAAAAAAAAAAGTTTTTCAATGAGTCTGTTATGTAACGCATGTTGTTGTTCTTTCCTCTTAGCAAATAAAAACTGAAAATGAGCTTTCCATGCTAGAAATGTTGGATTTCACCCAGAGGCAATGGGAACCATTGAAGGATTTTTAAAGTAGAAAATGGCAGCTGGGCGCAGTGGCTCACGCCTGTAATCCCAGCACTTTGGGAGGCTGAGGCAGGTGGATCAGGAGGCCAGGAGTTCGAGACCAGCCTGGCCAACACAGTGAAACCCTGTCTCTACTAAAAACACAAAAAAAATTAGCCGGGGGTGGCGACGGGCACCTGTAATCTCAGCTACTTAGGAGGCTGAGGCAGGAGAATCACTTGAACCCGGGAGGTGGAGGTTGCAGTGAGCTGAAATGGCGCCACTGTACTCCAGTCCAGGTGACAGAGCGAAACTCTGTCTCAAAATTAAAAAAAAAAAAAACAGCATGAACAGGTTTGTGTTTAGAACTATGTTCTATATTCTTGTATTTAATAGATTAAAATATACATTTATTTTTTCTGAATTAATCTAAAATATATCCATAAAACTTGAAGATTATTTGGGAGGCTGAAGCGGGCAGATCACAAGGTCGGGAGTTCAAGACCAGCCTGGCCAACACAGTGTAACCCCATCTCTACTAAAAATACAAAATTAGTCAGGCATGGTGGCATGCACCTGTAGTCCCACCTACTCAGGAGGCTGAGGCAGGAGAATTGCTTGAATCCAGGATGCGGAGGTTGCAGTGAGCTGAGATCCCACCACAGCACTCCAGCCTGGGTGACAGAGCGAGACTCCATCTCAGAAAAAAAAAAAAAGAAAAACTTGAAGATTAGTAAAAACCTATATATCATTGCATTCAGATGTATCATTTCTAAATTATAAAGCAAACCTCCATTTAACCACTAAACTATTAAAATGTTTTTTCATGTGCAATGCAAAAATACATACTGTTAGCCCTCTGTATCTATGGGTTTTACCAACAACAGATTGAAATGTTTTTTTAAAGGGATGGCTGTGTCTGCGCTGAACATGTACACACTTTTTTTCCTTGTCATTATTCCCTAAACACTATAGTATAACTATTACAAAACATTTACATTGTATCGGGTATTAAAAGTTTTTATCTTAAGCTTGTGCCTGTTTTTCAACTGCAATGACCTAATATCACCAAGTTGAATCCCTAATCTACAGTCAAGAAATTCCAAGAAATTATCAACTTACATACAATTTGTTTTTTAATAAGGACTTGGCCCTTATGAAAAGAACTATTCATAAAAAAATACAGAACTACATGGCTTAGAAACAGCAGCTAACACACATTTCCTTCATATGGAATTCAGGTCACTCTAATATCCAAAATGACTTCCCAATCCTTCCTTGTTCTGCCTCCACCTTCCCCTCCTTAAAGAATCTTCTAAATACTATCCTAATGTCAACTTTCTAGTAATTGGAGTTTGGGTTTTTTTTAATCCTAATCTTTATCCTGACATCTCCCTCCTGCTACCACTACCTCCCACCCACCATGAAGACAATCTGAAACGGGAGAGGTTAAAATCCATTCTGGGGTTCTGGCACAGACGAAGGGGCTTCTGAAGACTGAATCCCAGTAATTATACTGGTCGAAGCTCAAGGCAGAGACCACTGTTTCTTTACAGCATATATCCCTTGATTTTTCCCACTCAAAATGCTGCTATCTGGAGATATAACCTAATAGACCACTTTTTGTTTTATAAATAATAGTATATCAACTAAAATGGATAATAAAGGAACAATTTAAATATTCATCATGTCTATTCGAACCTGTCTTCCATTACTTTTAACCCCAGATACTAGCTACCTGTGTCCTGAATGCTGTTCTGACTGACAACCACACATTATTGTGTAGTCATTTAATGAACTATAACTTCCAACAGGCAAGTATAAAATATCTACTGGCATTAGAAGATGTTGTGCTTATTCAGATATGGTTTCAGGAATGCACCACAGGAGCAACTCTGAAATGTGTAGATGAACCAAAAGATATCTGCCTCTTTCATTTGTATAATTAACACTATTTCTGAAATAAGTTTGAGTCTGGTTCCCATCACATACGATTCAAGTAAATAAAACGCAGCCACATTGCCGCCTAGAACTTAAGAAAAATCATATCATAAAATTGTATCCACAAGAAAAGTCCATTTTAAAATATATTACGTCAAAATGAAACATTAAAGGAAAATACACAACCTAAATTAGAAACCAAATAGCAACTGCAAACTAAATACAGAGGGCTATTTTCTTCACCTTTCACTTTGAACAGCCTGGTAGAAAAGAAAATCCTAGCACTGTTATTCACCACTCTGTTGCCAAGAGCAGTGTTCACTATCTCACTTTACCTCTGGTGGTGACTACCCTCGACTGATATACTCAAGAACCATATCGAGGCTGGTGAACTGGCTTGAAGTACTATTTCTATTAAACACAAACTTCCTTTTAACTTTTATTTTAGTTTCAGGGGTACACGTGCAGGTTTGTTCTACATATAAATTGTGTGTCATAGGGTTTGGTGTACATATTATTTCATTACCCAGGTAATAAGCATAGGTAGTTTTTTGACCTTCACACTCCTCCTGCCCTCCACCCTCAAGCAGGCCCCGGTGTCTATTGTTCCTTTCCTTATGTCCATGAGCATACAATTAAACACAAACCTTTGTTTTTTTGAGACGAGTCTCACTCTTGTTGCCCAGGCTGGAGTGTAGTGAAGCAATCTCGGCTCACTGCAACCTCTGCCTCCTAGTCAAGTGATTCTTCCGCCTCAGTCTCCCAAGTAGTTGGGATTACAGGCGCCCGCCACCATGCCAAGCTAATTTTCTTGTATTTTTATTGGAGATGGTGTTTCATCATGTTGGCCAGGCTGGTCTCAAACTCCTGACCTCAGGTGATCCACCTCCTTTGGCCTCCCAAAATGCTAGGATAACAGGCATGAGCCACAGTGCCTGGCCTAAATACAAACCTTTTAAACCGAAAATCTTTCATTAAGAAATATGTTTCCAAAATTTATATTTAAATTTGGGGCTGGGCGCAGTGGCTCATGCCTGTAATCCCAGCACTTTGGGAGGTGGAAGCAGGTAGGTCAGGAGTTCAAAACCAGCCTGGCCAACATGGTGAAACCCCGTCTCTACTAAAAATACAAAAAATTAGCCGGGCATGGTGGCGCATGCCTGTAGTGCCAGCTACTCAGGAGGCTGCGGCAGGAGAATCGCTTGAACCTGGGAGATGGAGATTGCAGTGAGCCAAGATCGTGCCACTGTACTCCAGCCTGGGTGACAGACCAAGACTCCATCTCAAAAAAACAGCAACAACAAAAAAAATAATTTGGAATCTCCCAAGTCACTGTGTCTTTTTTTTTTTTTTTTTTTTAAAGGCTTTTCAAAGTCAAAATTAGGTGTTGGTTGACAGGTACTGTGTGGCATACAGTAAGCACTATGTAATGTTAGCTGCTACTATTATTATTTCTACTGAAATCTATAGTTTCCTTACAACTAAAGTCAAATAAGCAGTAAATACAAATTATTCACCACCTGAATAAAACTCAGCCTTGGGATGATAATATTTCATTCAAAGTTCAGAAAATACACAATGTAAAACCATCTCTGATTACTTCCATTCTATTAATTAAATGCACAACTGAAACTGCAAATAGCATCAATCTATTCTGACCTACATCATATCATTGCAACATTTCTCTTTTGGAAAATGGCTTAGCTATAACCATAATTTTAAAATCAGCATGTGTTTATTGGGTAATCTCTTTTTTCTCAGTTCTATGATAAACAGTATCATAAAGCCTAATTTCTCTAACCTCAAGAAGTTTGCAATCTAGTTTGGTCATGTACGTTTTTTGTGTTCAGGGACCTTGTCTTTGTTCTGACTGTAAGGGAAGGATAACATAGGAGACTTGACCTGGATCTTCACTAATAGTTAGTATTTAGGTAGCTGAGCACAGTGTCTGAGCACAGGTATTCTAGAATCTTGCAGAGGATGGATAGAATACACCAAAGGAAGACTCCATTCTTGGCCAAATACAAACATCATACTGAGTCAGAAAATACTCTCTGATGAAACCGGTAATATCAAATTCTTACCAGCCTTCAAATACTTGACAATGAATGTAGATATGCACTACACGTTGTCCTAAGTACTTTACATGTATTATCACATTTAATCCTCGTAACAGCTCTGAGGGGTAAGCGAATGATATTATTACCCCAATTTTGCACATCAGAAAACTGAGACACAGAGGGATTAAATAACTCAGAGACACAGAGGGATTAAATAACTTACCCTCAGTCACCCAGCTAGCAAGCAGCAGAACTGCGATTTGAAGCCACCTTAGCAGCAGCATCCTTTATCTTAATCACAGCACTATACTGCCTATGACTCTCAAGACCCAGGCAAAAGAGAGATACATATATATGAAGGACTACAGAATAAAATGAAAGAAAATGGAATTGGATGGGTTCTTGTGAGAGAGAAAGACATATAAAAGCCGACTTTTACATGGACTTTGTCCAAGAACCGTTTGTAGGATGCACTGGCACCAGAAATGCCTATACAAGAAGACTCAGCTCCGCCAAGCTCCAAAACAGGTTTTAACACTATAAAACAGTATTTACTATACTATAATCTCAATGCTTATTGACAGGGGAAGCAAACTCCTACAAAAACTAAAAAAATGGAAGTTTAATATTTATAAATAGCAGACAATCTGAAAAAACGGAATATGCCTGGCTATAGAAACCAATAGTTACAAACAGGTTCAATCAAAGTACATAAATTGAATCCTTAGGCCTCAGTTTTTAAAAATTTTCTTGATGGATATTTAAGCAACCTTACTACATAAAAACTGCTTTCTAGATGTAGGAATAAAAAACTTAGTAAGAAGTAACCCTTATTATCAAGAAATGCCTTCTGTAAAATTACATATATATGATTCTCTAACATCTGATGACTACTTTGAAAACAGTATTTACTCAACATCTTACTTTTGTTTCTGGATTTCTAAGTGCTTCTAAATACTCAGTTTTTGCTCTTCAAGTTTGTAGCGTACACCATCCAATTTTCAGACCTACCTAAATCCTTTAGGACCAAAGGTTTTAACTTAATTTCCTCCCTAACCAAAGGGGAACCAAAGTTTTTCCCATTAGTGAAAGAATCTCTATATAAAATAAAATAACAGTCTCATTAATTTGTTAAATTCTTTCAACCTACAATCTCTCACATCATCTGTAGTAATTCCACACAGTTTAGGGGAGTGTTAAGGAATAATCTGTGAAGAGAGAACGGGGGCAGAAAATGTTGCTTCTCTTACTCCAGTAGGATAGTTTCACTGAGGAAGGAAAATTTCGAATCAAACCAACAAGTTTTAATAAGTCACTGATGAAAATCTCCAAAACGATGCTGATCACAATGCAAATCATTAACTGGGCTCCTGGAGACCCAGGAAGAGGAAGATTTTTTTTTTTATTGGATAAAATGAAAATATTTTACTTTTGAAATTTTAACCATGCCACCCTTTAGTCATTTATATGCAATTAAGTAATCTCCTCACAGTCTGAGCCAAAATATTACAAAAATACTTTGCTATTTTCATGGATTTCTCAAATATTAAATACTTCGTTATCACTGCGTATTAACTCTTTTTTTTAAGTCTTGTCAGAGAATATTTTAAGATTCATCATCTTTATGCCACCTGGTTTAAGATCTGGCCGGAAAACTGCCACCCTACACTGATCAAAGTGTTCAACAAATAAAAAACACAGGAGTTGACCATATAAGGATTCCAGTGCTTTCTATCTTTATTCTAAAAATACATATGCACAAGATCTTCTGAAATAATGTCTTAACTAGTAAATTAATGTGGGGGTTAGGGGAATACTATTTTCCCCTTATACACACTACAGTAAACAAAATAAAACTGGTTTATTGACTCCACTATTAAAAGCCTCCCTCGTGGGAAGGGTATTATGTGCTATAACCTACAGTTTAAGTCATGAAAAATTAAAAGATGGAAAGCGTTTTAAAATTTAGAAGACAGAAATTTTTTTCAATCTGTTAAAAAATAATTCTTTTTATAAAAAATTATTAACTAGAACATGCATTTCTTTCAACTTCACTTTACAACTTACAATGAATACTACCCATTCTAACACAAAGAGTGGCCTCTGGAAGCTCAATTCTCTCATCTCCCAATTTAATTGGCTCTAGACAGTCTGATGGGACAACAGTTCAAATTCTTCAAAAAAGGCAAGCATCTAAATCACTTCCAGATCTGCCTCGGACAGTCTAAAAGTCTTGCATTAATAAAATAATTATGGCAATTGTAAATTATGTTGACATGCTTACCTATTAACACAATTGCAAAAACAAAGGTAGTCATCTCTAAAGAAAAAGAGAAAATAGAACAATAATGTAAACAAAAATTATTTTGGACTTAATCTCATCTGTGAATAATTAGAAGAATTTAAGTTGATTTGGAAGGGGTGGAGAAAGACTGAGGAGATAGGATTACAGCGTCTTTCACTTTGATGTATTAAAAATGAAGTAGAAGTTACAAAGTTTAAACACACATACACATGCACACACCCATACCCTTCAGCCATCAACAGCAACTAACCTACCTGTCCCATTTTTCATCTGATTACAGTTAATACATATAAGAAGAGTTATATTCAGTTCTTTGATTAAAACAAAATGAAAACAACTATTTTCACTCTTCTTTAACTCAAGATAACTCTTTCCATTTTTTGGTCTATTTGAACTAATTTATAGTTCAAGAGAAACTAACTCATGTGTACCACTAAAAATTTGGTCAAAATATCTCTTGCCATATTTTAAAATAAATGCCTAATCCAAAATTCTGTAATAGAACAAAATTATGGTATGAATTCCATCAGAAGGATGGTTCCATTTTACATCTTCTAATGACTAAATTTTATAGCCAAATTTATTTTCCATATTTTTTACCTGCTATATATTTTTATAATAAAGGCATTGCATTTCCATTGAAATTCTCGTTGAGGAAAATTCAGGAGTTACATACAAGCATAAAACAATTCTATTCAGAGATCATTTTAAATTATTTGGTGTATTTACTTCCACTTTACATAAACATATGTTTTTCAAAAATACATATTTTTTTCATTAACATATTGTTTTCTAAACTGATATTTGAAGAACATTCTGGGAGATATTAGTATCTATTCCATTAAAAAAAAGTGTTCTATTGTTTAAAATAGGTTTAAGCAAATTTAACAAATGTCTTTTTGAGGACATCTCAGAACCTGTAATGAGCTAACACTTCTTATGCTTTTTCAAGTAATAATAAATGACCTGGGAAGTAAGTTATAATAAATCTGGGTAGCAAGCAGTTTCCAAAATTTATTTCCTAATTAATATATTTATTTTCCTTGTTCATCTGTTAGCTTCCAGCTTGGGAAATGTATAAAGTACATTATATTGAAAGGATATTCTTATATAAAATTTTTTTAAACCATGATTTTAAGGTCGTAAATTATTACATCTAAATATCTTATAGTTCACTAGATTCTTTCCAAATTCTGTTGTCATTTTATATAAATCTTATTATATGTGTGTAACTATGCACTAAGGATAAAGTGCTAACCTTCTACAGAAAATGGTACGAAACTGCCTAAATGGCTACACATTTCATGTAGCACCTTTTCACTGAACTTGCATCAAAAGTATGTTGTCATTTGTTTAAATATTTGTTAATATGGCACATTTTCTTACTTGTTAATTTATTTTAATTTGCATTTCTTTGCATAAGAGTAGGGCTGTATTTTTTTCATATTTTATCAGCCATCTGCATTTATCCTTCCTCAGACTGGATTTCAGTTCTCTCCTCCATACTTTTTGATCTCACTCATTTCATTTCTTGATCCTTCTCTTGAGATCTGAAAGAGTTCCTGAAGCATACTCTCTACTTCACTTAGTTTTTAAAAACATGAATTCTTTCTTGCCCCCTCTGCAGATCTGAGTCCCACCTTGTTTTAGTGTTCCTTGCAATCTTCCCAAACCTTTAAAGAAGCAGTTTGTTCTCCTTAGGGCTCTTTGCTGAAGTTTCATAAATATCTTATCTTCTACCTTCTGTTATGCTACACTGTTTTCTAAGTATTCCAGTCATTATAAATTTCAAAACATGTGCTTTCCTCTTGCATCTTTAGGATGATAGGCCCTCACCTGGCATAGTTTTCTTAAATTAGGTCCCAAGTTGTTTGGAACCTTTCTATTGCCTTTCTGTAATGATGATGGCATCTACCACCAAACAGAAGGTCTGGCCTGTTCATTATGACCTTAGATGATTATAGACATCCCTTTTCAATGCTATAGCAAGAACGGAGAAAGATGTGAAGAGTCAGAAGCCCAGTTCTCAGTGACTGTGATATATTCATTTAAAGCTGATCTTCTGGACTGCAGCAGGACCTTCTTCTTACACATTGTTAATCAGCAAAAGGAACACCTGAAAACTAAAATGCCTACCATTGAGTTCTCTGTCCCCATCTTGAGCCTTTTACAGGAGGAAACCCCTTCCTTTCAGGATGCAGTAGTCAGCTGCTCCCCGTCTCCCAGGTTCTTGCTACTTTCTATGACTTACAGCTGCTGGCTGGATGGAGCAAGACATAAGAAGAGAATGGAGACACACAGAACAGGAGGTCAGGAGGCAGCATGAGTGATGGTAATGCTATAGCGTCCTCAGAAAAACAGCACCCCTGCAGCAGATGGAGGGCTGCCCGGTTTTCTAGCCGTTAAAAGATCATGGGTCTCTGAGCAAGCAGCAGACGTTATAAAACAACAACAATAACAACAAAAACTACCTCTACATTTCTTACTTTGGATAGCTGGGTTTTCTTTTTCATGAGACAATCTGTTTTTTTCCCAGTCCAGCTCCTCATAGGTGAAAGAAATGCATCAAAATTTCTAGCAATTGTCAGTCTTTTTTGTTGTCATCTTCCCTCTGGGCCTTCACTGGTCTTTTAGCAGAAAACTGGAAGAGGCTGTGTCAACAACTGCAAAGTTATTTGAAGTTTTATTTTATTTTATTTTGACAAATACTAATTGCACACATTTATGGGGCACATAGTGATGTTTCAATAAACATATACAGCGTGGAATAATCAAATTGTACCTCTCTAAAATTTAAATATAAGTAAAAATCTGATTATTTCACTTCCAAGCACAAGCACTCATTTGATTAACTCAAATAACTTTATTTTAAATAAAGTTATTAACGTTGAAAAGAAGAACACATAGGAGACTAGAAGGCACTGTTTATCTAGAAGTCACAAATATCACTAGTGGCAGCAATGCACATTCCTTTTCTTCAGTGGTAACTGGAACCAGAAGACTGAGAAACAGCCTTTCCCTTTAGTTGAAGTTGAAGGTGATTAACAAAAAATAAGCACTATTCTCTGTCTTCAGAGTTTTAATTATCCCATATTTTTGTTACGTACGTGTTATGTTATTTTAAAAGAGATGGGAAGAGTTTTTCTGAAGATCTATGTTAGACACATTTTAACAGTGATGAAAACCATCTGAAAAGATTCACCTGCACACCACTGCAATTTAGAGCAAATGAGGTAGAGTCCGAGAAACCTGAGTTTAAATCCTGGTTCTACTATTTAATAGCTGTGTGACCTTGAGCAAGATAATTAACCTCTGTATGGCTCTGATTTCTTTTCTATCAAACGAAGATATTAATAATGCTTGCTTCATCAGATGGTTATCAGACTTAAAAATGAGAGAGAAGGCAAGTAACATAATAACTGTCAGATAAGTGCTCTATAAATGTTTGGTGTTCTTATCCCCCCACATATTATAAAATAAAATACTCAGTATGAACCAGAATTCCTTTAAAGAAGGATCCTTTAAAGAAGACTAAAGGTTATTTTTAGTAATCATCCACAGGGGTTTGTTAGCAACTGATAATTTGTTTACAATTTTTTTGCACCTAGATTATTATAGTTGGTGCTATCCAATATATGTTAGGTATATTCTGGGATATGTGAATATGGATTCACAAGGAATGTGAATCCTTTGTCCTTATTGATTACATTTCAGTATAACAGATAACTGAATAGACTACCGAGAAGGAAAAAATTAAAATACTGATGCTTTAGAAAATAGACCTCAAGTTCAAAAGCTTACCCTAGAGCAGAGGTTCTCAAGGGGATCACGTAAAGAGTAGCTTTTTCTGAAAATAAGTTACCGCATTTTTGGCTTGCACAATGACTAGGGAGCATGTCTTTCTTTTCACGGGCCAAGAATAGGCTTGCTAGGTTTACTGCAATACAGGACAGTGTCCCAAACAAAGAATTTTCCAGGGTCCCTTACGACTCTTCAGTGAATGGCTGGAGACTGATGAGAGTGAAAAATATGTTTATAATTATCTCAGTCTAGAACCTTACTGTATTTTATATATAAACACATAGTATTTATCAAAGATTTTAAATACACACTAGATTCCAAGAAGGCAACAAACTATGTAAATCAAGAGATTTGTTTTGTTCAGAGTCTTGTCACCATTATCAAAAACTTGCCTCCACAATCTCAATACCCCTTGTTATTTCTGAGTCACTGATACAACAAACCTTTTTCAGCCTGCATTTGTAACTCTGGTGTTCACAGTGATGCTACATATGAGTACAAGAATCTATCTACTTCATTATTCTTATTATAATTGTGTCCACATATTTCCATATTCAAATTCATTATTTTTGAAAATGCACTTCTTAAACGTTTTTATAAAATTATTTTCATATAATTTCTCCTTTATATTAGGGTACAATTACAGTAGAACCTCATGTCCACTTTTTATCATTTCAGGATACTAAAGGACTTATTCAGTAGATGAGGCATCTTGGGGCATGCTAGAAGGAATAGAGAGCTTCACAGTAGTCCTTAAATATATGAAAACAGCCCAGGGGAAATGCAAATAACTCAAACAGTTACTTTCCTTCAACTACAGATTGAACAGGAAATAAGTTTAACTTGCAGTAAGAGGAACATAGGTTAAGTACTCTGATCAGCATCCTGAAGAAAAAGGCTGTAAAATCACTGGAATGACTGAGAAATTTCTGGTCAATATTTCTAAGCCATTTAAGAATGAGATAAGTAAAGTTTCCTTAAAAATCAAATTGGACTGAAAATTGGAGCAATTCTATAATTATTCATTTATTATTTTTAAATTTCAAAATGTTGAATTCATACTGAATTCAATCTTCAGGTTTAGTGCTTTTACAGTGATTTGGAGACATGGAGGGTGAGGTGTGAAACACCTTCAGAGAGTGTCTGAAGTTTGATGGTGGCATGTGCTGCTAGTCTGACCATGACCCGCTCTTCCTCCCCCCCACAAATAAATTTTTAAAAGAAACAAAAAACAACATTAGTCTTGAAAACAACAAAGCTTATTTTGAATATCTCTTAATCCAAAAACAATAAAAGTTACTTTACTTATGAATTCACTATCATTCATTACATTAAAGATAATACTATATAAAAGATATAGCCTCCATACATATTATCCTCATGGAGAGAATATGGTATTTTATGAACTGCCATAAAACCGCCTGCATCTTTGATCAGAAATTTTAATTTGGGATAAAAAATAGTTCAATCTTTGATATTCACTGTAAAGTAAAATTCACTTAAGTGGTTTGTATTCTTAGCTTTACAACTGGACACAGTATTTCAATAAATTAAAGTCTCTGGAGGTAGCAATCACACATATAGGTCAAGCTTCAAACCGGCATGCTTTCCCAAAGCAACTTTTCATTTTCACTTCATGAACTCCATGCTATGAAAAATTTAGTAAATAAACGAGTTGCTTTTTTAAGTAGTAAACATTTTAAGTAATAAACATTTGCTCATTTTTAATAAATTAAACACATACAATTTCAAGTTAGTACTTTGACCAAGATAATATAATCAGTGATACCAATCTAGGTTTGCAGGTCCCCGGAGTCTGGAAACTCTAGGCTGGGGACCACGAATCCACAATATATTAGGTTCTAAGAACATAAAATATGGCTATTAAGGGCAAACCAATTTTTCACAAAAAGACTTTCAATTTTAACCACCTAATATTTCTTTGTCTAAATCCCAGAATTTTTCTTGTAGCTGGAATTCCACACATGGTCTCCATATCCCCCAAAGAAATGTTCTTTCCAGATGAGTTCCTAAGAACAGAAATATGCTTCTTCGAAGTCAGCAAGCTATTTATAAAAACTACAGTAGCTCCCCAGGGAAGATCAATTGGCAAGTATAAAATTACCTTATATATAGTCTAGTAGTTGGTCTGCCTTTTCTTTAAGGAGAAGAAATAAGACAGTGATATCAAAAGATAAGTTACATGGAATGCAATAATTTTAATGTGGGTGCTTGCCATTACAAGAAGAAAATGCTACTGATTAATTTTCATGACCCTGTAAAACATCGAAATCCCCTAATGAACAGGCAAGGACATAAATGTAAGAAAACCAATAATGTACTTTTGTTACCATGACACCCATTTCGAACTAGAAAAAGTAAGATCTTAATTGTAAAAGTATCTTATTTTAGTAATATTAAAATATAGCTTATCAATTTATATATTTTTTGATCTATAAATGGCAGTGGTTAATTATATCTAAAATTTCTATCATTCCTTAAAATTAGACAGAGTAATGTCCATATGTGTGTATACATATATGTTTTCCCATCTATACAGTTTAATAACTTTTCTTCCAAATATTCACTTAAAACCACAGATTATATTCAAAATGTTGTTCAACTGATATGGCCTGTACACATCTAAGAAGAATGAAGGCTGGCCCTAAAGAACGAAGACAGCTATGCTAGTGTGTCCCAGCTGAATACTGTACCTCCTTACACCTAATCCACTTGTAGTAACTACACTCATTTTGTATTTGTAAGAAATACTAACTGCACTGAATACAAATAGGTAAGGGAAAATGTGTTTGCCCCTTTAGCACGAGTTACCTGAATAATCTCTTATCTTTCACCATCTTCATTTCCAATCCACACAGCCACTGCTCTTCGGTGGCTTATATTCACGCAACAAACAATTACTGATAACACACTATGAGCCTACATTATGCCAGGCACTGAGTGTACGAAGATGTACAGGACAAACAAGGTCTTCATAACTCGTAGAGTTTACAGGTTTAAATCTGGTTGGAAACAATAAATATTTGTGTATACGCATGGTTGTGATTCCTTATTTTATTTGTATAGTGTTTACCACGTGCCAAGCATTAACCTATATGTTTTATAATGATCTCAACTGACTCCTTTATGTTTGCATAAATATATAAATATAAAATTTCAAGTGACCTTCCAATAATTAAAGAACAGAAAATAACAACAAATATTATAAGATAAAATATGATTAATAGCTGCATAAATTAGAGGTATGTGTTCAAAGAATATCAGTACTGGACTACAAGGAAAGTAAATAATTTTTAAAATTATTATAGACTAAAAGTAAATCCATGTCAAGGATAAAAACATACTCTAATACTAATAGCCAACACTTCTCCAAAACTAACTTCTTGGAAGTTAGGAATAGGTCATTGAATCCTATCCTTTTTCTCTAAGATACATGTGTCTACTTAGCATCCACTGCAAAATTCAAATCAGAACTATAAACATGTCATTTAAATAAATAGAGATTAACTATATTTTTAATTCCAAAGTCCAACAAGTTATAACTCACTCAAAATTATTTTTGTCACCAGACTTTCATAGAAACCAATGAACTGGTTTGACAAAGAGTCACTCTCAGTTTTCTTATCAAAATTACTTACATTTGGAAATCTAGTATACCCCTCTACGAGGACGTTAACTTTCATGGTTTGACTGATGAAATTTGCAGACTCTCCTGTGTTTACCAAAGGGGCTTACATGATGGGAAATAATTCTTATGAGCATTTTCCCCTTTCCAGCAGGAAGACATTTATAACATTTTCTAATTGGGAAAAAAAAAAAAAAAAAAAAAACCTGAAAATTCCCAGTGGAAATAGAAGTATCTGTTTATTTACCTAATAAACGTTTAGTGAGTACCTTCTACAAGTAGTAAACATTTACAGGGCACATGCCAGTCATTGCACTAGCCACAGCCACACAAGCAAGTCTATTTATTGCCCTCCTGGGAAATGGAAGAAAGAACACAAATACAAGCATATTCCAAGAAGAAAAGAAAAGGACCCATGGAGAGAGAGATTTAAGATACAAGAACAATCTGGGTTATCTGTTTGGAGTAAGTTTCGAAGAAAATGGGGCTGGTGAGGAGGGCGTAGGAGGCTAGACCACAGGTAGTAGGATCCAGTCTTGGACAAGAGCGGTATACTCAGAGGTACTACTGAGGTAGGGGTCATTAACCTGAAGACCACAGATGCCAAAAAGATTCATGCACAGAATGAAGGATAGAAATTCGATGGGAAAAAGATTTTCTATTTTTATGAACATTTAACTAAGATCTAGCGTTTCTTTATGAATATAGGCAACAAATCACAGTACAATTACCAATACCTGTGACCTTGCCACCAGTGGAAATCACAAACATTTTCACGTATCTCAGCTGTTACAGATATCTTGAAAGATTGTTTACATTACTACTTTGAAAATAACACAGTCACGCGACCTGCCACTACACTTTGTTTCACACATCATAAAGACACATGATTATAGCACAATTGTGCTTTTTATATTTTTGAAAACTGTATTCTATTCATTAATTTCCTTTGTAATGCTATATATATACATTTTTTTTTTCATTTAAAAATTACCTTGAAGAGGCAGTCCTAGGTTTCCCTAGACTGCCAAAGGGATCCATGGCACAAAAAAGGAAGAGTCCCTGCTCTGAAGCATGAGGAAAAGGATTAAAAAAATAAGGGCAGGAAGGATTATGTTGTAATCTCCCTCCATTGTCTCAACTCTTTAGTCAAAGCCCACTGCACACAAGAGCCCCGTGTCCATGGTGCCGTGGGAGGCTGAAGGAATGGCATCAACAAGAACTGGGAGGAAGGGAAAAAAGCAAGTCTGAGGCAATCCTGTAAGCGCTGTAAAATGAAGGGTTGGAACAAACAGAGAGAGAATATAGTAGATCCTAGCACAGGCAATAGCTGGTCTAGGAAAATCACTGAGCACTAGCCTTGTACTTAATTTCTAAAAGCGCCTTCTCTCCTAGCCATTCCTTACTTCTTGTTCCCACACTCCTCAGTCCTCTGTTTAGGACAGCTCACAGAAACGAAAACAAACACACACACATAAACCAAAAAACCCCTCCTACCTTATTATGCCCCACCACATCTAATTACCAAACTGCATCTGTGGCCAGATGTACTCTCTGCTTTCCCTCAACTGGATAAACAGGCTAGGTACCTACCTGGGGAGATCCCTTCTTCTCTGGCCAACTCAAGCACAGCACTAAAGCAGTTTCCCCTTCTCTCTTCTCTCTACTAGATCATTCCCATGATGTATTTACTTTAATTTTAAAAAACAAAATTGAAAACAACAACAAAGAAAACTCTCTTGACCTCATTTCCTATTCCAGCTGCCACTAATTTCTCAGCTCCCTTTTTCCTCAAGAGAACAGTCTAAATCTGCTGCCTATACTTCGTTCCCCTGCCTTGACCTCTACTGAAACCGACCCAATCAGGCGTCCCTGGACACTCCAACTTGCTTTTCTCAAGGGCATCCGTTGACTCTCCAAGTTGCTAAACTTTAAACAGGACTTAACTGAGGTTATCAATTCCTTCTCTTTCAAATACTTGCATCACATGGCTGCCAGGACACACACGTACTCCTGATTTTCCTATACCTCGCTTTTTCTCATTCGCCTTTGCTCATTTATTTCCCCAACTTTCAAACCTTGGAGTGTTCTGAGCTCAGTTCTCATATTGCTTTCTATCTACATTCACTCCCTACACCTACATGGTCTTGTACCACTTAGCGGCTTTAGGTAAAACCTATGTATTAACAAAACTCAAATTTTTATCTGGAGCCAGCCTGAACTCCAGCCTCCAATATCCATGTTGATATCTCAGCGTATCTAAAAATGAATTCCTGGTTTCACCCATGCCTTCACCTCTCAGTCCCTCTCAGCCTTATGAATGGGAACTCCATCACGTCATCTGGAAAAATCTTTGGAATTGTTCTGGATGCCTCCCTCTCATTTACTCCCTACATCTAATTCAAATCCTTTCTATTTGTCCTTTAAATACATCCTGAATTTTACCTTTTCTCATCAGCTCCACCCCTGCCACCCTGGCCCACCTGGAATCGCTTCAGTAGCTTCTAGCAGGTCTCTCACTCCCATCCATTGTCCTAACATTCCTCTCCATGCAGCCGCCAGAATCATCAATGATAGTTGATGTCATATTATTCATGTGATCAAAGTCATATTATTCATGTGATCAAAACATTCCAATGACTTTCCATATTGGACTTTAGTCCAATAAAAACTAAAGTCCTTAAGACTGTCTGTAAGACCAATCATGATCTTGGTGCCTGTTAACCTCTCTGAACTCCCTCTTACTCGTTTCCTCTTAGATCCTTCCACTCCAGGCACGCTGGCCTCGTTGCTGGTCTTTAAGCGCACTGGGTACATTGCTGCCTTGGGTCATCTCCCCTTGCTGTTCACTTCACCAGGATTGTCTTCCCCCAATATAAAATGAATTGTACCTCACTCCTAAACCATGAAAGTCAAAGCAGTGATTAATTCTTTAAAATAACCATTTATCCCCCATTTGCATTTCTGTAAATTGGGCATGTTGGGGGGTTAATTATGAAGAACTATTACTTATAGCAGTTCAATGAATTTTAATTCCCCACAAACGTCTTTCATAGATTCAATGAAAGAGCTTAACTGAAATCTAGCTTCCCTTTTCTTCTAATTCCTAATAGAATCCTAAAACTGTAATAGGCTAGAATTGTATTTACTTACTAATACTACACCTGTATTAAATTGGATTATTTCTTATGCTTACTTCCCTGAATTTTTCTAATTTTTAATTTTTGTAGGTACATATGAAGTGTATACATTTATGGGGTACATGAAATATTTTGATGCAGGCACTCAATGCATAATAATCATGTCAGGGTAAATGAGGTAACCAATATCTTAAGCATTTATCATTTCTTCATGTTACAAAAAAACCCAATTATACTTTTTAGTTTTTTTAATGTACAATAAATTATTGTTGGCTGCAATCATCCTATTATGCTATCAAATTGATCTTATTCATCCTGTATATTTTTGTAGCCTTTACCCATCCTTACTTCCCACTCCCAATCTCACCCCACTACCTTGCCACTCAGAGGTAAACATCATTCTATTCTGTATCTCCACCAGTTCATTTGTAGCTCCCACAAATGAGCAAGAACATGCAAAGTTTGTCTTTCTGTGCCTGGCTCATTTCATTTAACATAATGTCCTCCAGTTCCACGTATGTTGCAGCAAATGACACAGTCTCATTGTTTTTTATGGCTGAATAGTACTCCATTGTGTATCGGTACCACATTTTCCTTATTCATTCATCTGGTAATGGACACCTCCGGTTGCTTCCAAATCTTGGCTATCATGAACAGTGCTGCAATAAACGTGAAAGGGCAAATACCTATTCAATATACTGATTTCCTTTCTTTTGGGTAAATACCTAGCAGAGGAATGGCTGGATCAGACGGTAGTCCTATTTTTACTTTTGTGAGGAACCTTCATACTGTTTTCCATAGTGGCTGTGCTAATTTACACATACACGAACAGTGTACAAGGATTCCCTTATCTCTACATCCTCAACAGCATTTGTTACTGCTTGTTTTTTGGATAAAAGCCATTTTAACTGGAGTGAGATTATATCTCATTGTAGTTTTAATTTACATTTCTCTGATGATCAGTGATGTCTAGCACCTTTTTACTTACCTGTTTGCCATTTGTATGTCTTTTGAGAAATGTCTCTTCAGATTTTTTGCCCATTTTTGATCAGATTCTTAGACTTTTTGCCAGTATTTGAGCCCCTTTTCTGGTTATTTATTCCTTGTCAGGTGAGTAGTTTGCAAGTATTTTCTCCCATTCTGTAGGTTGTCTCTTCACTTTGTTGACTGTTTACCATACAGAAGCTTTGTAACTTGATATAATGCCATTTGTCCATTTTTGCTTTGATTGCCTGTGCTTGTAGAGTATTTCTCAAGAATTTTTGCCCGGTCCTATGTCCTGGAGAGTTTACCCAATGTTTTCTTTGAGTAGTTTCATAGTTTGGGGTGTTAGATTTGTCTTTAATCTATTTTGATTTTATGTTCATATACTGTATTAGTCAGGGTTCTCTAGAGGGACAGAACTAACGGAATATATATATATACACACACACACATATATTCATATATATATATATATATATATAAAAAAATAAAGGGGAGTTCATTAAGTAGTAACTCACACAATCACAAGGTCCCACAATAGCCTGTCTGCAAGCTGAGGAGCAAGGAGAGCCAGTCTGAGTCCCAAAACTGAAGAACTTGGGAGTCCGATGTTCGAGGGCAGGAAGATTCAGCACAGGAGAAAATGTAAGCTGGAAGGCTAGGCCAGTCTCCCTTTTCACATTTTTCTGCCTGCTTACATTCTAGCTGTGCTGGCAGTTGATTAGATTGTGCCCACCCAGATTAAGGGTGAGTCTGTCTTTCCCAGCCCACTGACTCAAATGTTAATCTCCTTTAGCAACATCCCCAGAGACACACCCAGGATCAACACCTTGTATCCTTCAATCCAATCAAGATGACACTCAGTATTAACCATTACATATACGATAAGACATAAGAATCTAGTTTCATTCTTCCACATATAGACATCCAGTTTTCCCAGCACCATTTCTTGAAGAGACTGGCTTTTCCCCCATGTGTGTTCTTGGCACCCCTGTCAAAAACAAGTTCACTGTAGATATACAGATATATGGATTTACTTCTGGGTTCTCTATTCTGTTTGACTGGTACGTGCATCTGTTTTACATGCCAGTACCATGCTGTTTTGGTTACTACAGCTCTGTAGCATAACTTGAAGTTGGGTAATGTGATTCCCCCAGTTTTGTTATTTTTGCTCAGGATGGTTTTAACTATTCTGTTCCACTGAAATTTTTAAACACTTTTAACATACTTCATGAGGTAACAAATATTAACACAGATTACTAGAGAAGAAATAATTCTTCCAAATTCCTTCCCTATATAGGCTGATCCTCTGTTATGCCAAAATAATAACACTTCCTGACTCAGTATTTCTTCTTAAAGGATACACATAAATAGACTAGATACTAATATTTGCTTATATTTAGAATTTTAATTAAAAACTGGTTTTGCAAAGTTTAAACAGAAGATATAAACAAGAGACAAAAATTTTAGGTTGTGACTGAAAGAAATACGTATTTCTTTACAAGTTTTGAAAGTGACCATTCTTAAATTAAGAACTTCCGTGGTTATTGTCCGTCTCACCTTTTCTAACCTAACCATTTATTCTAAACTGCCTTAAAGTTCAACTGCCTGATATTGAACTGAAATTTTAAAAAAATACAAATATAGCTTTAAAAATATCCCTTATATAACTTTCTACCCTATTATTTACTCTTTAAATTATATAATTAAAACTTCTATGAAATATTTAATCTATGATATATTTATTTTATAAAATTCTAATCATCAACATTTTGTGATTTTTTTCATCTTTTAGTGTTGATACTCTATTTTGCTCTCTTCATATTGGGTAACGGCAGAGAAATGCTTACAAGAAGCTAACCCAGAAGAACCAGCAGTATTACTAATTTAATTTTTCCTCTTTCTTCTCTGGATTTTCCTGGAAGAAGGACCCGGGTGAAAATATTTGGCTGCTAGGATCTGGCCCACTATTATCTCCTCAGTCACATTCATTAATCTCACTAATTTGCACTCCTGATTAGTGAAAAACATGATTCACTGACAATTATCCAGTGATCAATATGAAATTGATTTGAAATCCAGAGCCACTACTTCTTTCTGTTTTCAGCAAATCTTTCTTTCCCAGAGCAAAATCCCGCATTAAACTAAACTGCCTATGGCCCATATCACATGTGAAACAATCTGCGAGGACAGGCAGGGAAGTCAGGCAGACATAAAGAAGACAGCAGAGACCAAGAGACCTGGCCAATATCCCCTCTCCAGTATTCTGCTTCAAGCTCCTCTACACAGTACCCATCCCTCTGGCATGGAAATGGGGCAGGTGGGGAATGTCTTGGATCCTCCCACACTTTCTCCCAGATAATGTAATCTTGAGCAGAGAAGCTGACCAGAGGAAGTCATTCACTTGTAGGATCTCTAGACACTCAGATAAACAGGCAACTGGCTCTAATCCTAAGGCCTCATTGTTTAAATCTTCCTTTGAGCCACTCTGAATCCTTCCAACTAATTCACTTTCCTTACGATTAGTTTCTGTTTCTTGTATCTGTAATAGAGGGAGCTGGCAACAAGAAGGAGCAAGCCACAGTGGAAGAAGAGTCGAAGCAGAAGATTCACACATATCAAAAAAAAAGATGATTCAGAATAGAAGGGCTACACTAGTTTCTTTTTTAACCTGCTTTTGTGATGAGAACAATTAAGATAAATTCTTTTAGCAAATTTCAAGTACGCAATATATATCATCAGCTATAGTCCCCATGCTGTACATGAGATCTCTAGAACTTACTCATCTTCTAGCTGAAAGCCTGTACCCTTTAACCAACATCTCCCCATTTCCCCCCATACTCCAGCCCCTGGGGACCATCATTCTACTCTTTGTTTCTCTAAACTTAGAAAGGTTATGTTTACATTTCACATGTCTTAGAAGTTTCTGGTATAGAGTTGCAGCCCCAGGTCATCCTTCACTATTACTACAAAACTGGAGGTGCACTAGGAAACTGACCAGAGTAGGAGATGAGTACCCAAAATCAAGGAAGTGAAGGTGAGCTGCACCTCAATGAGAACAGAGGAAATGGCTCGTAAGGCTTTTCACCCCATTATTGCCTGTCAAAATAAAAATAAAATTTATTCACCACACCTCTTTTGAATACAGCAGTGTTTCCAAAAACTTTTAAAGTTTCAAATTTAATTTGTCATTGAATAGACTAAACATAAAATAATAACCAAAAGATAAATCTTGAAACTCAAAACTTTGATTAGTTAAAATAAAGGTCTATAAAAATGCAGCATATTATGACCAATGTAACAAGAATAAAAGAACTCCAGTTCTATTATGTTATCACTGAAGAATGGAACCATTACCATTCATTTGAAGTTAGACACCTGAAAGGAACCAAGGCAGAAGAAACACATCAAAGATCCAGTGAAGCATGACTTCAAAAGGTACAGCACAGATGTGAGCTGGGAAGCAGCCTGCTCCTATGCTAGAGCTCAAACATAGGGCTGGCTATTCACTTTCAAACCAGGAAAATCTATGAACACTATCACCACAAATTGTTTTGATAATAAACTTCCATAGATTTACCTAGAAAGGCTTCCTTTTTATTAATAAAAATAAGTAGGAATCCATATCATGTGTAGTTAAGATCATGGACGTCAGAGTCAGGCTGCGTGGGTTCACCAGCTTGAGTCTTTACTATGTGATTTTGGGCAAGTTATTTAATCATGCTGGATCTTGATTTTTTTTTCAGAGTTAATATAAATATTAAATGCAATTATATGTTTAAAACATTAAAACAGTGCCTGGCAGAGAGTATGTCCTATTATTACTTGAAAATAACCACGAGTTTTTATGATTCCTGTTTCATGAAATCTGGGTATTAAACAGCTAATTCAACAAAACATGCACACATACAGTGTGTATGTGTAGGTATAAGTAAAATGAAAATATCATATTTTAAAAGTAATAAACAGTACTCTGAGGCATTTTATTAATGAAGATAAATAGATTTGTTTTCTCTTGGCTATTTTTCATCCTGTAATTATCACAGAGGAAACCTGGGGTTAAGAGTTCAATTCTAGTTTTCAAATTGTCCTGCAGCTCAATTACAGCTACTAAACACATTCGCAGACTAAATGTAATGGCCTTTGGGTACAAAGCATGTTAAAAAATAAGTATCCTCTGGAGGTTGCAGTGAGCTGAGATTGGGCCACTGCACTCCAGCCTGGGCAACAGAGTGAGACTCTGTCTCAGGGGGAAAAAAAAAAAAGTATCTTCAGATGTTTTTACTAAGATTATTAGTATCCAATAACTGGTTAATCACAAAGATTGTATGTACTTGTAAATAAAAGTGAATCAGGGATAACTTACTTTTAAAGTGGAAAATATTTTATGAAAACCATGGTTTTCTAGAAATCTATCTAGGATATGGTATTTAATAAATATTTTTCAGAGTTCTATTTATTTTATACATCAAATATGTGTTAGTTTTACTAAAAACCCCAGTAGGTTAAGATTTATTTAAGACTTCTTTATACTTATCTCCTGGTACAAAGAGGTGTCTGAAGTCACTGGTTAAACAAGCTTTGGATCATTCATTTTACTCCAAAGATTTAAAAGGAATTCTTGCTTTATACTAAAGTATATTAGGAAATATAATGTAAAGTTATAATTAATATGACAAATAAAACATGTAAAAAATAATTTGTGCTTCAGGCTACTCGTCCAAGGACCCTGGGGTGTGTATTCACTCTCCTTTCCCATCTGTACGGTGAGGGAACTCCTGAGTGTATCATCAGCATCTCTGTCTTCCCACTTCCTAACCAGCCCTAGTTTCCACCGGGGATCTGTGTCATTACTATCATAATGTCCTTCCACTCGTCCAGCAGTCATCCCCTTTAAGTAGCTCCCTAAGGAGGATTTCTCCTGAAGTAAGATTAGAATGTACACAGAGAAATATTACTGAAAACCACTTTATTCACAGATATTTTTATTTTCATTATTACCAGATTAACTATCATCAATAGAAAAAAAATATTTAGATAACTCCTCAATGGCTGGAAATCTTACATTTGAATACAAATTAGCATGGTCTTAGAAAATAGAATCTTTAAATTGTAGAGTTTTACAAAATTTACACTTAATAAATGTTTTCAATTTAAATTTGAATCTAAAAATATATTATTGTATCTTTCACACCACATTTGGTTGTTACCAAAGAGAATGTTACTGCAGTGTAAAAAGTTTTGCCAACTGATATCATTTATTGCAATCCCAAACACTTGTTAAGCTTATTACAGGGTCATTCAGTTTTTCAAAATGGATTCCTTTAAGAAAATTTCAGACAAAATGCTAGCATGTATAGAGAATTACTTTGTAGCTGAAGACTGTGTGCACACTGCTGCCAAAAAACAGTCAACAAATCACCCTATCTTATATTTTTAAAAATTCTGCTAAAGGCAGGCATGGTAGTACATGCTTGTAATCCCAGTTATTCAGGAGGCTGAGGCAGGAGAATCACTTGAGCTCGAGAGTTCAAGCCAGCCTGGGCTACTTAACCCCATCTTTGAAAATGTTTTTTAATTAAAAATAAATCAGTAAATATAAATGTAAAATTTATATTTTAAAATTGCCATAGATAATCCACACTATTATTTGGAAACTTAAAACACCTTATGGAAGATCTTTACACCTTTCTATACAACCAAAAATAACTCATATAACCAGTAAAATCTGCATTTCTTCCTAAAAGAGCCCAGAAGCTACATAAATTAATGGTTGCCAAATGCCCTGTCAAAGTGAAAACACTACTCCCTATCTTTGAAGGATATTTTCAAAATTAAAAAAAAAAAAAAAAAAAAACACAAACTGCATAGTATTCAGATTTCTCTGAAATTTTAATGACAACCTAATTCTTAAGAACTACTTGGTTCAACAAGTAGGAAAGAACTGATTAAATTTATTTATTTACTGTTATTGAAATACCTAAAGTAGGCACTGCCATTTCCATTTTAGAGTAAGATATGGAAGAGCTGCTACTGTTGAGTGCTGGTGATGCTGAACTTTCTGTACTGGACAATCAGTGATTCAGAAAGTATAAAACACTCCCATTCTGGTGAACTGTTTTATTGGTTCCAGTTCATAAGGTTCTAAACTATAGAATTTGATTTTCTACACCAGTCCCTAATCTCCTTGTGAAACAGGAGTGTAATGTCTTTGAATGGGTTTAATACCGATGAGTTTATTCACTGCCTGTGTCAAAGTTGTAGAGAAGGCTTCCCAGAAAAAAACCTTGAAGAGTTCGGAAGGAAAAAAAAAATCTTTCCTTGGCTTTTCAAAATTAAGGGGGGGTGGAGGGGAAAAAAGGAGGGTTTTCAAGTATGCAAAGCTGGAGGAGGAAGGAAAAAGTAAGACAAAACATTCAAAGGATAGGGAAGAAAATTGGACAGTATAAGAAAGAAAAAGGATGGCAGGAAGATAAGGAAGATAAGCATATCATGAAAGAACTAATGGAAGTTATCTGTACCCCCAAACAAATCTGTACTTGTAAAGCTCTTGCAGAAGCCTTGGCTTCCAACTTGTCCTAATTCTCAGTGGCTTCCTACAGGCAATTGCCTCAGGGTGATCACCTGCTGATACTAACTGCAGACAGGCAGAACTGTGCCTGCTACAGCCTTGGAAAGCAGCTCAAGCCAACAACATGTAAGTCCTCAGGTATAATGGGAAATGACTGGCAATGTTCAGACATTAGCATATCTCAAGCACAATAATACATCTAATCCGTTTAGGATAATTTAAACATATTTTAAAAATACAATTAATCAACAAAACCAAACATCACACTACATATGGGTAGCTCTCAAGTACACCTGCATACAATGAAGCATTTATTTTCTCAAGTTTCAAAAACAACAAGAAATGTCTAACCTCATGTATCAGGATTACCTGGTACCTGTACTTACCCTAATATGTGTAATACCCAAGTGTACACAGAGCAATTTGTTCATTCCTAATTCACTCACTACCTCACACACTCACCCACCAAATATTTATCCTTTGCCTACTATGTGCTAAGAACAATTCTGGGTCTATAATATGCTCTGGTGTGGAAAGAAAACAATCCAGTTGTATTATCATCCTTTTAAAATTCTATAAGGAACACAGCCAACGACAGCATTGAACTTAGGCAGGGGAAGGAGGTGTTGGGAACTGATGGGAATATCAGGAAAGATTCGGCTAAGATACGTCTGAGGTCAAATCTGAAGCATGAGAAAACAATCAGACAAGGGAAGATGAGTAAGATAGCACTGACAGCTAATCATAAGCGTTTCATGAGAGATAATAAAATGAGCTTAAATGATTCAGGAAAAGAAAAAAGTGGGGAGAACAAGTAGTGGCCAATAATGGGGCTACTTTATGGGTCTTGTTAAGGATATTGCTAAGAATGATGAAAGTCGGCCAGGCGCAGTGGCTCACGCCTGTAATCCCAACACTTTGGGAGGCCGAGGCGGATCACGAGGTCAGGAGATCAAGACCATCCTGGCTAACACGGTGAAACTCTGTCTCTACTAAAAATACAAAAAAATTAGCCAGGTTTGGTGGTGGGCGCCTGTAGTCCCAGCTACTCGGGAGGCTGAGGCAGGAGAGTGGCAAGAACCCGGGAGGCGGGGCTTGCAGTGAGCTAAGATCCTGCCACTGCTCTCCAGCCTGGGCGACAGAGCCTGACTCTATCTCAAAAAAAAAAAAAAAAAAAGGAATAATGAAAGGCTATGGAAGGTCAAATGAAAAATGATAATTACTAATATTTACTGATTATCTACTATGTGCCAGTGACTACGGTAGGCACTTTGTATTAATTAATTTTTTTAATACTAACAACCCTATGAAGTAGGTACTTATTTATACCTGCCTTTTTTTTTTTTTTTTTTTTTTTTTTTGAGAAAAAGTCTCTGCCTCTCTCACCCAGGATGGCGTGCAGTGGCACTATCACAGCTCACTGTAGACTCGAACTTGTGGGTTCAAGTGATCCTTCCACCTCAGCCTCCCAAGTAAATTAGAATAAAGGCACGTGCCACCAGGCAGGGCTAATTTTTGTTTAATATTTTGTGCTCAGGCTGGTCTCAAACTCCTGACCGCAAGGGATCCTCCTGCCTCAGCCTCATGAGCCACCGCTCCCAGCCTATACCTGCATTTTAAAGATAAGGAAACAACTCACAGACATGACCTACTCAAGTGCAGAGTTGGGATTTCTTTGACCCATGCAGTGTGACTTTAGCATTCATGTTCCCAATACACTACACTACCTTTCCTTATTGATTTATTTATTTACTTATTTATTTATTTTTTGAGATGGAGCATTACTCTGTTGCCCAGGCTGTTGTGCAGTGGCACAATATCGACTCACTGCAACCTCTGCTTTCTGGGTTCAAGAAATTCTCCTGCCTCAGTAGAGATGGCATTTTACCATGTTGACCAAGCTAGCCTTGAATTCCTGACCTCAAGTGATCTGCCCACCTCAGCCTCCCTAAGTCCTGGGATTACAGGCGTGAGCCACCACGCTTGGCTGCTACACTACCTTTCTACGTGAGACCAATCTGATCAAATCCGTAAAATCAGCTGCCCCATGGTACAAATAAACTTTCCTCTATTAACCACTGGGGACTCTAGTTAACTTCAGTAATAACAGTGTCAGGAGTAAATAATAAAGAGTAACACATCACTTAATGACAGAGATATGTTTTGAGAAATGTGTCACTATTTCCTTACATGAACATCATAGAGTGTACTTACACAAACTTAAATGGTATAGCCTATTGCTCCTAGGCTACAAACCTGTACACCATTTCTCTGTACTAAATACTGTAGGCCAGCGGTTCTCAACCTTTTTGGCACTAGGGACCAGTTTCATGGAAGACAGTTTTTCCATGGACCAGGGTGGGAGTGTAGGGGGACGGTTTTGGGATGATTTGAGTGTATTACATTTATTGTGCACTTTGTTTCTAGTATTAATATTACATTGTAATAAATAATGAAATAATTATACAACTCACCATAATGTAGAATCAGTGGGAGCACCGAGCTTGTTTTCCTGCAACTAGACAATCCCACCCGGGAGTGATGGGAGACACTGACAGATTGTCAGGTAGTATATTCTCATAAGAAGCTCACAACCCAGATCGCTCGTATGTGCAGTTCACAGTAGGGTTTGCAATCCTATGAGAATCAAATTGCCACAGCTCATCTGACAGGAGGCAGAGCTCAGGCAGTAATGTGAGTGATGCGAAGTGGCTATAAATACAGGTGAAGCTTAGCTAGCTTGCCTGCTGCTCACCTCCTGTTGTGCGGCCCCGTTCCTTACGGGCCCCAGACTTGGGGCTGGGGATCCCTGCTGTAGGCAACTATAACATAATGGTAAGTATTTGTGTATTTAAACATATCTAAACATACAAAAGGTACAGTAAAAATACACATAAAGGCAAAAAGTGTACCATAAAAATGGTACACGTGTACAGGGCACTTACCATGAATGGAGCTTACAGGACAGAAAGTTTCTCTGGGTGAGTGGTAAGTGAATGAGGAGGCCTAGGACATTATTACTGTACACTAATGCAGACTTCATAAACATTGTATACTTAGGTTTAACTAATCTATTTTTTTAATTTTTTTCTTTTTTTTTTTTTGAGGCAGAGTCTCGCTCTGTCGCCCAGGTTGGAGTGCAGTGGCGCGATCTCTGCTCACTGCAAGCTCTGCCTCCCAGGTTCACGCCATTCTCCTGTCTCAGCCTCCCGAGTGGCTGGGACTACAGGCGCCTGCCACCATGCCCGGCTAATATTTTGTATTTTTTTAGTAGAGATGGGGTTTCACCATGTTAGCCACAATGGTCTCGATCTCCTGACCTCGTGATCCATCCGTCTCGGCCTCCCAAAGTGCTGGAATTATAGGCTTGAGCCACCGCGCCCGGCTAAAATATTTTTCTTTATTAACCTCAGCTCACTATAACTTTTTTACTTCATAATTTTGTAACTTTTTGACACTTTTGTAGGAACATTTAGCTTAAAACACACATTGTACAGCTATACAAAAATATTTTTTCATTATATCCTTATTCTATAAGCTTTCTTCTATGTTTAATTTTTTTTTTTTACTTTTTAAACTTTCTTGCTAAAAACGAGGACACACACACAGTAGCCTAGGCCTACACAGGATCAGGATCATCAATGTCACTGTCTTTCACCTCCATATTCTGTCCCACTGGAAGGTCTTCAGGGGCAGTAACACACATGGAGCTGTCATCTCCTATGATAACAATGTCTTCTTCTGGAATGCCTCCTAAAGGACCTGCCTGGGGCTGTTTTACAGTAAACCTTTTCTTTTTTATAATTAGTAGGAGTACATTCTAAAATAATGACAAAAAGTGTAATCAATATATAAACCAGTAATATAGTCATTTATTATCAAGAATTATGATATACTGCACATAATTGTCATTGTGCTATACTTTTGTACAACTGGCAGCACAGGTTTGTTTACACCAGCATCACCATGAACAGGTGAGTAATGTGTTGTGCTATGGGGTTATGATGGTTACAATGTCACTAGGCAGTAACAGGAATTTTTCAGCCACATCCTTAAGGGACCACTGTCACACATGTGGCTCTCAATGACCAAAACGTCACTATGTTGCACATGACTGACTGTATTTCCTTCCAGTGGTAAATCAAAAAAAGTAATTCATGCTTATTTTATGAATTTTATTAACATCTACCTCTACTATTTCAGATATTATGGCAGTATCTATAGGTAAGTTTTCGCAAAGGCAATCCCAGTAACAGCAATGCTTAAAAGAGTTTAAAAGGGGTGAGGGAGGAACATCTAAAATTATATGCTACATGGAATCAAATCTCATCTATGAAGTCACTTAATGAAAACCAGAGATTCAAAAATATTTTAAATATTGAAATTTTAAAATTAAGTTTTGAGAAAATATGAATGACTTACTTAACAGAATTATATTTATAAATACAAAGTATAGCAAAGTGTATAAAAGTGAAAACAAATATGAATAGAATTCTATAATCATATATCATGTTAAAATTTAACTTTTCTGAATGTCTTAAGCCAAAAATATCCTCATTAACATTTCTGTTATTTTTTTCTAAATTTTGAATTTTCCCTTTTGAAGTTGTCCAAAAAATAGTTTATTATTTATCTCTAGGAAAATTTACTATAACAAATATATGCAAGAGTTATTTAATATGAACATACTTCCTATGATGACCTAAATATATTACTTATCAGAACTAGCATGAATAACTCCATGTCACATACTTATATAATGTCTCATTTCTAATATTTTAAAATTCAGAATAATTATTTATTCTCAAACTCTTCCTACAAATGATAGATGCGCTGAATTTTATCTACATAAAACTGCCTACTGCTCAAAGAGATGCTTCCAAGCTACTGTTTATCCTTCCCAAATTTAGAAATGTGTTACAAATTGTCTGCGCAATTTTTCAAGCCAATCACTGTAAAATATAATAAACTACACCTCTCATGTCACACAATCCTGACCTTGGGGATTATAACAGGTATCATGCCTCCTTTTCCCTTAGCACCTTGGACTTCCTTACCAGAGCACTGCATTCTTTAGGAAAGGTTATTTCCTTGCCTCTCCCTTCCTATGCACTGTAAATTCTGTGAGGATCAGCACTGTGCTCTTTTTATTTACCAGTGTGCATCCAGCACCTAGCACAGTGCCCAGGAAGCCCCTACTAAGGACCCAATAAATAACTGTTGAAGGCCAGGCGTAATGGCTCATGCCTATAATCCTGGTACCTTGGGAGGCTGAAGTGAGAAGATCGCTTGAGCCCAGGAGTTCAAGAACAGTCAGGGCAACGTAGAAAAAGCCTGTTTCTACAAAAATAATCCAGGCATAGTGGCGTGTGCCTGTAATCCAAGCTACTCGGGAGGCTGAGGTGGGAGGATCTGTTGAGCTCAGGAGGTCAAAGCTGCAGTGAGCTGTGAATGGCGCCACTGCACTCCAGCCTGGGAACAGAATGAGTCTCTGTCTAAAAAAAAAAAAAAGTAAAATAAAATAATTGTTGAAAGACTTTCCTAAGAGCAACATCATAAAGAAATTATGCCCTATTGGAATAAATTGAGAGAAAGCTTCAAGAAAAGGACAAAAGCACACCTCCCTGTGAAAACTAAATTTCTCAGGAATTCTACTTGCACTTCTTTAACTTACAGAAGCATAAACTTAAGGTACAGTCAGGGTGTGGTAAGTAAGGTCAGATACTTAATCTACAGCTAATCCAACTCCACTTTTACTAAATCCTGAATCATAAACTTTCAACACCTTTTTCATTCTACCACACCTATCTTCTACTTGGCAGGAATGCATTATGTTTTGTTTTGTTTTTTATGACTTCTCTCACACACCCCCAAGCATAAAAACTCGACACCTAAATATCACTACTCAGAATAGTCTGGACTTCTTTTAAAAGCATACATATTTTTAAATGATTAGCTCTTTATTTTGAAAACTATGTTCCAGGAAACCCTAGTACAGTGGTTCTCACATGTATCAGAATCATCTGGAAGGCTTGTTAAAACACAGACATCTAGGCCCCACCATCATATCTAATTCAATAGGTTTGGGGTGGGGTCCAGATGATGGTGATGTTTATGGTGCTGGGACCTCACTTTCAGGATGAGTGTCCAAGGGTGCTTGTTAATAGATGTTCTGTAAGGGAAAAAAAAATCCATTTTCAAATAATGCTGGAAAATGCTGCATATTCTAAATGCCCTCTTAACATTTCAGTATACGCATTCGCATACTGAAAGCTATGAAAGTTCTGCAGTAAATTAATATGTTTTATACTGTTTATCAAACAAAATTATTTGACCCTGGAATCCTGAAATCAAAGAGTAATAATTAACATCTTAATATGCTCTGTAAAATACACTGTGGAAAAATCTACAGTGGACTCTTTAAAAGTGTTTTCTTTAAAATATATTTCAGCAGAAAAAATTCTGTTATTGGAAATAATCCAAATTATTACCATGTATGATTCCTGTCCAAATAAAATAAAAGCATCTCAACTTCAGATCAGGCACTGTTCATTCAATCATGTATCTCATTTCTTGCAATGCTACTTTTTATAGCTCTGAGTGTGAGGTAAATATCAAGATCACATAATGTTTTAGTTATTAATCCTATTAATTAGAAACTAGGTATAATTTAACACTATTTTGAATTTGAAATAATGAAAGCCACACATTCACCTTTATTTGCTCACATTTATGAATAAAATGTATAAGCCAAAGGAATGAAACACCTTAAGTATGTTCAAGTGAAAACATTTCCTCACGCAATCGTATCTGCTGTTTATAAACACCTTGTGTGAAACTGATATGGCAGGCATTTTTCTCTCTGTGTTAGCATGAGTTGGTTAACTGTGAAAAGGAAAAGCAAGTGAGTCACCAATTATGGAACTAGGTGATGACATGTCTTTTGACTCACATTCCAGTCATCTCTCCATGACACTGTGCTGCTTCAGTGAAAACTTTTATACTGATCCTGTTGATTTTATCTGACATCTTTTCTCTTTCTCTTCTCTTTTAATCACAAAAACTGCATGTGAAAATAAATGCATATTTAAAATCTTTCACATCATAGTATAGACAGATACTTTCAAACACTGCTACATGGGAAGCTAGGCACTGCTGGCTGCCATAAAAACAGCAAGAATGAATCATTAGGGGAAGATAAAGAAGGGGAAAATGCTGAACAAAGGCATCAGTGAATATTTAATGGAATTTTTTAAAGTAAGCTCTCTAAGGAAAGACATTTTTGTCTGCTCACATGCCTAACTCAGTGCCTGGCAAATTACAGATATTCCATACTTACTTGTTGAACCTGTTAGGAATGACCAAGAGGGGCAATAATTTGCAAACAGCACAAAACCATAAATAATATATTTGAGAAACAGAGTTTAGTCTTTTATGTACACTTTATTTTTAAAGGGTCATTTATTAAATAGATTTTCAAATCTATTTATATAACATAATCATACCTCTCAAGTCAAAGACAGAGGAACTACTGCTTAAAACTCTAAACTTGCAAAAGGAAGTGCTTTTGCTATTGAAGCCTCAACTAACTCAACCAGAGAGACACAGAGGGGGATGAGGAATGAGGAAAAGAGAACGCTTATTACATAAAACGCCATTTTAGAAACAGTGTTCCCCTAATGAGTCAAATTAGATTATATTTCATATTAGGAAAATTACTTCCTTAAAAACCTATAGATTTTTTAGAATTCAGTATTTTTGGCTTATTTTTGTAATTATATCATTTAAAGTAGTATTATGCTGCAAGTTTTACTCAAATAAATTATTTTAATTAAATAATTTACATCTGTTTGGCAAAGTTACTATATTTTAATTCCCATATTTTATTGGCAAAACTGTTTCTCTTGGAAAGGTAGGGTTTTTCACTGAAATCTATATGACTAATATAAAACTATTGATTTCAGTTTCAACAATTTAATATTAGAAGCATATATTTACCTTTCCTTTTGGGTAAGCAGAATAAAATTTTTCCTAAGTTACTAATAACAGGGACTTATACAGGGTTAGCAATTATGCATCTGTTTCCATTTTTATTAATGTACAGAACATTCCAGATGTTCCTCCTTCATTGGTATTCCTGAGATTCTCTTTACCTTAGAAATGGTAAAGTAATTGAATCTAAAAAAAAAAAAAAAAAAAAAAAAAAAAAAATCTTTTAAAAGGAATTTCAATAATTCCACTTTTTATAAGAAAATCTAAAATCTGCAAGAACAAATTCTCCTCTGAAAATGCCTTAAACAAGTGAGAGCAGGGACACAGCAGAAAAGCACAGTGCAAAAGAGAACAAAGGGAGCAGGAAGTGAATCTGGAAGCAGTCCAGCCCCAGTGAGCTTTAAAACATGGTGAAAGAAGACCCCAGTGCTGCAGGTGTGCAAATGACTACACTTGACAGCGGAATAACATCTGCAATATCCCTGCAACCTTTTCTGAACCTTAATATCCTTCACAAATTATCAACTCTACCACCAATAGAACACGGCCAATAAAGGCTCAAGTAAGATCTCTAGGCAGTCCCTATTTAAGGAACTAATGTTTCACTTATGCTTCACATTATCTTTGAAAACCTGAATTCCACATTAAGTACCATTCTGTCAGTTTATCTATCTATTGACTGGCCCTTATCAAATAAATAAAAATTTGAATTAATATTTTTCATGAAATGATTTTAAAATTATTTTTTCCACAAATAATAAACCTTCAGATCCTGTTCCAATAGCCAACGGCACTGGGGAAAAAGTAATATCCATAATGCAAAAGCCTAAAATAAAAAAGAAATGTTATCATATGCCTGGCTCCAAAGTTTGGAAAAACAGAAAAAACATCCTTTGTTGTGGTATTTTTAATTATCTACAAATGTAATGTGTACTTATAAAATTTGCTTTTATTTTCTTATATTAATAAAACTATTTCCATTCAGAAAAATGTAATCTATTTTCTTTCCACATTCTGCAAAGCATTTTGATATTTGTACAAAGGCAGTCTAAATTTACCCATTACAATAGTGCTCTGCTTTACTCCCCAAAACTATTACAACCAGTCACTGTCACCCATGTATTTTGTCAACGGTGGTTGAGGAAAATCAAAGTGTCCCAATTCTTGCCAATGAGAAGGCAAGTCTGCTACAAGATTTCTGGGAAAGGTTTTTTTCCATCTTAAAAAACGATGGTACTATTTTGTTTTGTTTTGTTTTGTTTTTCCTTTTGAGACAGAGCCTCACTCTATCACCTATCTATCAGACTGCAGTGCAGTGGCATGATCACAGATCACTGCAGCCTCGAATTCCCAGGCTCAAGGGATCCTCTCACCTCTGCCTCCTGAGTAGCTAGGACTACAGGCATATGCCACCCTTCCCAGCTAATTTTTTAAAAATTTTTGTAGAGATGGCATCTCACTTTCTTGTCCAGCCTGGTCTCAAACTCCTGAGCTCAATAGATCCTCCTGCCTCTGCCTCTTGAGTAGCTGGGATTACAGGCATGAGCTACCACACCCAGCAGTACTATTCTTATAGCTGAAAGTGGTATCTGCTGCTAACAGCCAGAGGATGGGGCCATCACAGAATGTCAGAGACTAGAGATGAACTCCCGTCCGCAAAAAGAACAGTTAACATGAGTCTGGAATGACATTATTGAGCCTCTAGTCTGTATAAATCACCTCTGGCATCCAAACTACATGAACATCCACTTAAAAGAGATTCTAAACGTCCTTCTTTTTCAAGTAAGTTTGTATTGAAATTTTCTGTTTCTACCCAACATTGTTCTACCTAATGAGAATCAATATAACAAAATGTCAATTTAAATTAGTTAACTGATCAAGGAGTCCATGTTACAAATTTCAGTAACTAAAATTTTATAAAAAACAGAAATTAGACAATAATCTGAACACTATATATAACTTTTATTACATTTTTATTTTATAAAATAAAAATTTACCCAAAATAAAAATGTTTTTACTCAAAAGCATACCAAATTTTCCCCACTGAGTTTTTCCCCAAGATCAATTAAACAGAAATTCTTCTGTGTGAATCAAATCTGTTAAATAAAATCCTCATTTGCCTTATTTCACAAGTAAATGTTTTCATTCTCTCAGACAAAATTAATTCTCTAAATGTCATATAGACAGTAAAAATGAGTTCTCATTTTATAATTTCTTTATTCAAATGAGCTTTTTAGAAAATAACTAGAATGTTTAAAAACAGATCAGTTCAAATAGCATATGGATACACTATCTTAGTGTCTGCATTTCGGGCTAAACCACGAAGTGGTTCAAGTTTAGAAGTTCCATAAGTGATTAAGATACTTGCTCTGTTCACATGCTCACTGTGCAGAAAAGAAATGAGACACTGAGGAGACAATAACCATATAATAGGTACTACTACAGAACTGTGTACCAGCACAAAGAATGAAGCATCTGATTAACAGGTGAAATCATGGGGAAGGAAAAAGTTACAGTGAGGAAGGTTTCCTTAGCTTCCTCCTGAATAGATGCATGGGAAAGTGCTGGCAATTATCAGGCTAATTAGAATTAAGTGGTAAATTAGTGCATCAAAATTCAAACAAAAATGTTAAGATCTTTAAATGCTTGAATTAGATCAATTAAACATTTAGTTTTAATTCATTATAATTCTGAAAGAAATTTAAACACCAACAAAGGCTCTAAACTCTAAAAACTAAAAGGATAGTGGCTGGGCGCAGTGGCTCACGCCTGTAATCCCAGCACTTTGGGAGGCCGAGGTGGGCAGATCACAAGGTCAGGAGATTGAGACCACCCTGGCTAACCCGGTGAAACCCCATCTCTACTAGAAATACAAAAAATTAGCCGGGCGTGGTGTGGACACCTGTAGTCCCAGCTACTCGGGAGGCTGAGTCAGGAGAGTGGTGTGAACCCGGGAGGCGCAGCTTGCAGTGAGCCGAAATCACGCCACTACACTCCAGCCTGGGCGACAGAGTGAGACTCTAACAAAAAAAAAAAAAAAAAAAACAAGATACTACAAACCATTTTTCAATCTGTAGGCTGCTCAGATAGGCATATCTAACCTTTTCTCTATTCCATATCTCAGTCAGAAGACAGCCCTGGGAAATATATGTATGGTCAGATCTTTGTCTTATAGAAAGGTTAGACTGTGTGTGCAGTAGAGGGCTGAGTGTGCAATCCTGGTTCTTTTTCTTCATAAACTGTGACCATTAATTCCTTCTCCTCTGCTAGTTGTCTCTCACAATCACTTTCCAGACACTGGCTCCTCCAAAATGAGGGCAGAGCTCCTCAAAACACAGATCCAAACACCAGCTTTGCCCCCAGCTTTTTCACATAACTCATACATATCCACCCACAGAAATCTGGCAGCCCACCCGGAGAGAAGCATGGTAGCGAACCAAGCTAACTTTCTACCACGTCAGTTCTCCCACCGACCCCTCAAAAGCAAAGGAGCCCTTGTCTGCCCACGCCATTCTAGCTTTAACCAAAATTTTGGAAAGCAGTTTTATCTCAGAACTCTTTTCGACCTTCTGTCGTTCTTTGGTGAGGTTAATTTAGAATATGAGCTGAGAAAGGGCACCTCAAGCTCAATAACAAATGATTTCAAAATATTTCAGCTAAGCAAGTAAAAGAGTTTCTGGTTAACAAGAAAGCTTACAGTGTAGCACAAACAGTGGCTGCCTGTGGAAATGTTGGGCAAGCATTGATACCAAAAGTTAACTTGAAAAAATTTATTTTTTGACATTAATGCTTTTTAACCAGGAGTCAAAACTATAACAATATCTAAGGCACACATTTTAGGAGTATCATTTCCCATTCAAATGCAATCATGACTCAAAGATTAGCTGACATAAAAGTCACCAATGCAGTGTGGAAATACACTATTATCCCAAAAAAGCCTTTGTATCCTTCCCACTGGCTTGGCAGATATGAGGTAACCTTGCTATTCTAGAGACTAAGTAAGGGCAAACAGATCACTCAGATGGCTAAGTCAGAGTGCATTCCTGGAATGCACCCAAACTAGTCATCTAGGTGCTAAGTCTATGGCAGTGACTTCAAATAAGCCATACTAGAGACTCTGCTGAAGCCACATCCATTACAGCCCCCTAGTATCACTGATAGGGAGCACCCAGCCCAGGGACTTGAGAGCACATCAAGTCTCATCTGAAAAGAAGGGAGAAGGGAGAAGGGAGTTGGCCATTCATCTCCTATTGTCTCTTATATTGCCTCCTCTCTTTCTCTTCTACCCTATCCATTTTGCTCCTCACTCTTTATTCTCTATTTTCCAATATCCCCCTTTCCTTTCAATTTATTAATTTACTCATCTACCCAGCCATCATGAAATATGTTCAATGTGTTGAGAAGCTCTGGACTGTAAACATTCAAGTGGTCTCTGCCTTTTAGGGGCTCATGGTGTAAGTAAAAACTCAGATATAATAACTGTCATGATCTGAATGTCTGTCTCCTCCAAAATTCATGTTGCAATTTGGTTGCCATTGTGGTGGTGCTGGGAGACGGGACCTTTAGGAGGTGATGTGGCCCTAAAGGCTCCATCTTCATTGGTGGGATTAATGTCTTTACAAAAGAGCTAATCTGGCCTCCTTTTGTCTCTCTGCCCGTCCACCTTCCACCATGAGATGACGCAGCAAGATGGCCCTTGCCAAATCCCAGCATTTTGATCTCAGACTTCTCTGCCTCCAGAACTTGAGAAATAAGTATCTTCTCATTATAAACGACCCAGTCTCAGGTATTCCACTATAGCACAGCAAAACAGACTAAGACTATAAACAGTCACCAAAACAGAATAAGACAATGAATGCTACCACAGAGCTACGTACAGCACACAGAAAGGGGTGTCTCATTAACTGGGGAGAAAGAGGAGTCGGAAGATTCACTTCACTTACCTGTGACGTGAATAGATGCACAAGACATGAATTTACTGAAATCAAGCCAAATTTTTTAAAAACTAGCTATTGGCACACAGTACTATCCAGGCTTCAACAAGAAAGCATTTATAAGCCTTATCCTTATTACATGTATCATTAAATCTACAGAATTTAACACTTGTATCTCATTCGCTCCCATATCCCCATTACCTAGTACAATGGCTAGCAAATAGGAGGTATTCAATAAATATTTTATTGAATTTAATTCAATGGTTTATGTATATTGCTGTTTTACTGAACTCTTAATTGATTAGTTTAAGATCCTTAGCGGCAAAAACCATTTCCAACACTATCAAGTCAAACCTAACTCTTTTGTATGAATTTTGAGATTACAGTTTAAGTAAAAAAAAATAAAATTTTAAAGAACATTTATAGGATATATGCATATATCATATCTATATATGCTCTAGCTAAATTCTAGCTAAAATTATTTTCTGAGAAAACTTTGCTAATATTATTAAACACTTTTTGTTAGTATTAAACTTCAAAAAAATTAAATAAAACTTACCTCTTAAGTGCTTACTAATGCTTACTAGTTACCAAATACATGTTTTCAATTAGTAGGTTGCAACACCTTTTGGCTTTATTTTCGCCACAATTTTCTGTGGCAATAAATTTAATTTCAAAAGAAAGTAGCTATAGATTATGGAACCAAGTATAGCTGTGTAACACATAAATAAGTCTCAGCCAGCTTTAAAGCATATTAAAGAGAGTTGTGAAATATATGTGTAAACATGAAATTCTGAAGTGTTAATCCAGTGACACTTAAGTACTGGTTCCAGTTTATAAACAGATTCTTTTAAAGCTTCTAGGCAAAATCTAAGGAACAGCAATGGCATGCCCTGTCACAGCTGGTAAGAGTTAAAGCACACTATGCGCCCTAATGATCCCTCTTAGAATCCATTATTCTAATTATTATGAATACCATATTTCTGAAAACTCTAATTTTAGCAACATATGTTATATGGTTGAAGTTAGTGCCAAAAGTAGAGAATGAATTGGGTCTCCTTTCTAACCAGTTTAAAATTTACATGTCTTCTAATTCATGAAGTTTTTAGTATAGATTAAGTATCTATGTGACTTTGTGAACACCTGTAAGAATTGAAAATATATCTAAGTTTCTGACTTCATTATTTTTATTTTACAATCTGAGTCTAAGTACAACTGCTCTTTGAATACATTCGTATCCTTCAAAGTTCTGATCTCTTTCAAGTCTTCAGAGAAAAGGCTTCTGTTGTTGCAAATCATTACCATATCTTTATGAGAAAAACATGTTTTAATCATATGGCATTATGTAGTTTAAAATACTTATTCATGGAACACTGCATAGTCCTGGGAATAAACAATGAACAAAGCATACTCCCTGCCCGCCCAGAGTTTACAGTCCCACTGGGAAGACAGGCAAGCAATCCGGTTACCTCAACTGGCAAATTACTCAGGAATCGAGTTATGTAAGGTTCTCCAAAGAAACAAATGTTTTTTGTGGGTGACTTTTATGCCAATGGCTTTTTAGTTCATTTAATAATAATTGATTCTGGGGGGAAGATAAACCATAAACTTTGGCATCAGACCATGTGAATTAAAATTTCTGCTCCATACATTCGAGGTCTGGCACCCTAGAAAATTCTTTCTCTCTTCCCTTCCACAGGTACATAATGGGGGTCTATGATGGGCCTCATTGTGTGAAGTACAGGAAAAATACAATGAACATTATGCACTCCCAGGCTTCAAGAATCTTAGTTTTGTAGTTGAGACTGATAATAAATTCAGGCAAATTCAATTCATTCAGCTACTCACTAATTATGACGCAAGCTGGATAGGGCTAAGGAGAAAAAGCAGGGGAGAAATCTCAGGATGACAGACTGTTTTAGGAGCTGTTCATTTTGGCAGGAAAGCACTCTTGTAACTACAACTGAATTAAATGTTTCAAGCCAACATTTCAAAAAAATATTTCATTGGGTGAATTTTGTTCCACTACTAAGGTACTACCAACTGTGTCCAAATGTACACTACTGGGTGAGCTCCTTGTTAAAAGGTTCATTTCTTACCATTAAGCAGATACTTACATATTCTCACAAAATCCCTGTCAGCATGTACTTGAAAATCTCAAGAGTATTCAGATTAGAGTACAAGGTCACAACCAATGTTATATGTGTGAAGGACTGAATAAAGGTCTCAAATCTAGGTCCTCGGAGAGAAGGGAGAAGAACTTGTTTACACACATACTGTTTAAGTGGTGTGACTAGAGGGCTGATGAAAGAACCCTGGGCTAAAAATACTTCCATTGGCTGTGCCACAGTGTCTGGAATTCCCACGCAGCTCCTTATGGTCAATCCCACCAAAACTCCTGTGAAAATGCACCTGGTGTCAGAAAGGGCAGCTCCTTAAACTGTTACCAACCAGTAATGTTTTAGCTCAAATTAGTTCAGTTCATGAGCTGCTTATATTGATATAACGGCACTTTGAGAAAACGGGATGCCACAAGGAGAAGTTGTAGTGGTAAGAGTTAACAAAACCCCAAAACTTGGCGCTTTCTCCCTTTGGGAAAAGAGAGGGAGAAATGCATTATGGCCTGTGACTCTGAGAGGACTGAGAAAGTTCTAACTACAAATCTGGATGCTCTGACCCAAAGCTAAGCCTATAAGAGAAAAAAAAATTTTTTTTTGAGATAGAGTCTCACTCTGTCACCATGGCTGGAGTGCATGATCCTCCCACCCCAGCCTCCTGAGTAGCTGGGACTACAGGTACATGCCACCACATCCAGTTAATTTTTTTACATTTTTTTCTAGAGTTGGGGTCTTGCCATATTGCTAAGGCTGGTCTCAGACTCGTAGACTCAAGCAATCCTCTCACCTCAGCCTCCCAAGGTGCTGATATTATGGGCATGAGCCAACACACCTAGCCTATAAAAGAAAATTAAACAGGCTTGATACTCTTTTCTATACATCCACTAATTCATCTCCCCCTCCCCCCAAATCAGTTTAGACTAATAAAACATTTCTTCAAGTAAGGATACTATGCAGGTTCAATCATGCACAATTATAACTAATTACATGGGATGAGGAAATCGCTTCACAGTAGAATATCTGCTGAGATACTAAATCTTGACTACAATTCAGGAGCATTTTAAAATAAAATCTGTAGAATTTCTACCAGACTGTAGGCTCCACAAGAGGAGGATTTCTGGCTGTTCTGGTCACTGCTTTAATCTAAGCACCTACAATACTCTCTGGCACATAGTAGGAGCTTGTATAGAGACAGCACAGCATAGAAGCTAAGAGCTAAAACTATGCCAACGAGATGCAGCTCTGCCTCAAACCAGTTGTGCAGCCTTCAGCAAGATACTTAGCCTCTTCGTACCTCAGCTTCCTTCTGTATAAAATGGGATGATAATAGTACCTATTGTAAATAGTTGTCATTAAACTTAGATGACTTAGATATATAAGATACTTAGAAGAGCCTCTGACACAAACTTAGGAATATATAACTACTAAATATTATTTGTTGAATAAATAACATCCTAGAATACTAAACTAAAATAATAAAAGTATAACTAAAAGCACAATTTACCACAGAGGCTTGTATAAAATAGTCCTAACAAAGTAATAAAAAAGAGAATACAAAGAACAGTACTGCTTTTATTACTGAAAAAATAATCCAGAATACAGGTCCTCAAACCTGGGTTCACAATGGAATCCTCTGCAGAGCTTCTGAAAAGCTAATGCCTTGACCCCACCTTCAGTTTCTGATGTAATTGATTTAATTTTGAAAGTTCCCCAGGTGATCCTACCGTGAGGCACTAGTTAAGAACCACTTCCTGAGAGTGGTTTCTGGCTTTTGCCACCTCAACATGAGTTTGAAGCACATAAAACATTCCATCAGAATAAGAAACGCCAATGAAAGTAGCTGGAAAAGGAGAAAAGTGTGGTGCCATCAGAAAAGGTTCTCTTTCTCTGAAGATCCTGATACCTTTTCTTAGGGGAAACCATCACCCTTCCCCACACCCTGACCCTGAAGCACAGGGCAGACACTCTCTCTCACCCTCACAATACTCCTGGGAGCAGGAACAATTTTAAATATACTTAGCAACCAATTTGACACAGGCACAGATCCATCAATGACACCAGCTGAATGCAACAGAACAACAGAAGCATATGGCTAATTATCACTCCGGCCTACAAGGGAGACATTAGGAAAATTCCCATTTCGCAGACCAAGGGGAAAAAAAAAAAAACGAGGCTCTAAGGATAATACGCCAAAGGCCATGTACCTAGAAAACAACAGAGCCAGAATTTAATCAAAGCAGGAAAAGTAGAAATTTCTGAAACTATTAAAAAAAAAATTGATATAACATATTATTTAAAAGTTCAGTTCCCCAAAACAAATTTTCTAGAGATTTTGTGGCATATTCTTCTCAGAATTAAACTGTTGTCTTCGATACCAGCCAAGAATTCTCAAAGGACTTTATGGGTATGAAATTACTATTTGCCTTAGTCCGTTTATGCTGCTATAACAAAATACCTGAGACTGGGTAATTTGTAAACAGAAATTCATTTCTCACAGTTCTGGAAGCTGGGAAGTCTAAGATCAAGGAACTGGCAGGGTCAAGGGCTGATGAGAGCTGCTCTTGGCTTCAAGATGGAGCCTTGTTTCCGCATCCTCTGGAGGGGAGGAACGATGTGTCCGCACATGGCAGAAGATCAGAAGAGAGTGAATCAAGTCTCTCAAGTCCTTTTCTAAGGGCCCTAATCCCATTCATGAGGATTCTTCCCTCATGACTTAATCACCTCCTAAAGGCCCCACATCTTAATATAATCACATTGGCAATTAAGTTTCAACACATGAATTTCGGGGGACACATTCAGACCATGGCATTATCTATCTTTACACAAACAGACATGTGAGGAAAGAAAATTAGTTGTGCCTTTCTTTTCTTATCATAAGGCTTTAAGAATAAGAACTGGATGAGCCTGGACCATTTCGTTTTCTTTCATAGTACTGCCTTCTCAGTAATGTTACTGTAACTTGTGTAAAATTCACTTTTTAGAGGATAAACCGAGTAGTAAACAATGCAGTAGCTAGTTTTTTTTTAATTAAGAAGTATTTCATATATTCATTTTGTATTTATTTCTATAGAAAAATGGCCTTAGCTATTGAAAAATGATGGCAAAGTGAAGAATGGTCAATAATTTAGAAATATGAATTTAGATCCATACTTCACATTTTGTACCAAATTGCAAACAGAGCAAAGAGTTACATTAAAACAGTTTAAATCATATAAATACTAGCATAAGGCCAGGTACGGTGGCTCATGCCTGTAATCCTAGCACTTTGTGAGGCCCAAGGGGGGATTCACAACGTTAGGAGTTCGAGACCTGGCCAACATGGTGAAACTCCATCTCTACTAAAAATAAAAAAATAAAATAAAATAAATAAAAAACTAGCCAGGCCTGATGGCGTGCACCTGTAGTCCCAGACACTTGGGAGGCTGAGGCAGGAGGATTGCTTGAACCTGACAGGCGGAGGTTGCAGTGAGCTGAGATTGTGCCACTGCATTCCAGCCTGGGTGACAGAACAAGACTCCGTCTCAAAAAAAAAAAAAAAAATACTAGCATAAAACAGAACCATTTTCAGATATATGGAAAGGGATTGTAATGAATCATATACTTTTAAAATAAAACATAAGTAAAAGAAAGAGAAAACAAGAAACCAGGGTAACTACACAAAGCCAAGATAACAGATAAAATGTCAACATCACATGGACTACAGTCTATGAAAAACATATTCATTTTTTAGGATAAAAAATAAGATCTCTGGAATGACAATTCACACACAAGTAATACAAATGGAAACAAGCATCAAAACTGATACAACAGATTACACTAATTGCCAAAAGTGCAGAAAGAGAAAAATTGGGTGTAACAGTAATAATCTTATAAAATATCAGATGCTGTGCCATTTTTATATGTATCATCTTATTTATTCCTTATAATAATCACAGTACATAGGTTATGGTATAATTCACACTTTGCAGATCAGGAAACCAATGCTTAGAGTAGGTAAAAGTAACTTTCCTAAGCTAACACATCTAGCCACGTGTGATTCTGGAATCTGAATCCAGTCAGTCTAATGCCAGCACCATGTTCTTTATCACAGTGTCTACTCAAATTAGCAAAATAAAAAACGTATTACCAATATTGACTGTACATCACTAATAAGAACGTATGTGGTACGTTGTGAAAGAAATTTGGTAAGATGTTTCCAGAACAAAAAGCATATCCTTTTCCTAGTAACTCCACTTTTGAGACTTTAACTTCAAGAAATAAGTAAACTTAAAGTTATTTGCTGGAAAATACATAATTCATAATAGTATATAAAAGCACTGTTTATAAAAGTCTAAATATCCATCAACAAGGACACGACCAAGAAATTTTGGTTACATTAAAATGTATAATCATTACGACTTTATTGCAACATGGAAAAATGACAAAAAGACACACAATATGCAAGTGAACAGGTCTAAGGACTATCAGAAAAATGAGACCGGGTGCAGTAGCTCACGCCTGTAATCCCAGCACTTTGGGAGGCCGAGGAGGGTGGATCACCTGAGATTAGGAGGTCAAGACCAGCCTGGCCAACAGGGCGAAACCACACCTCTACTAAAACTACAAAAAATTAGCCAGGCGTGGTGGCAGGTGCCTGTAATCCCAGCTACTCAGGAGGCGGAGGCAGGAGAATGGCTTGAACATAGGAGGTGTGGGTTGCAGTGAGCCGAGATGGCGCCATTGCACTCCAGCCTGGGCAACAAGACAGAAATTCCTTCTCAAAAAAGAAAAAGAAAAAGAAAAGAAATAAATGAAGACACCTCATTAATTTGAGGTGGCAGAGTTCAAATAACCTTTTTAAAAATTTAGTTTCCTATTAATCCTGTTATTTTGTGTGCTAAATATATCCTGTGCAGAAAATATAGTTTGAAATTATACAATACAATAATAAATACAAAGTACCCAATATGTTGACACATAGCAAACGTTCAATGGCAGATAAAAATACGCTAACATTTACGCATTTGCTATGTGTCCAGCACTTTTTTAAGCAGTTTATATGCATTAACTTATTTAATTCTCACAATTAAATAAGAGTATTGTATTATGATACTTATATTATCTCTAGTTTACTAGTAAGGAAAATGAGGCACAAGAATGGTAAGTAATGCGCCTAAGTTCAGCCAACGAATGACTGCAGAACCAGGATGTGTTCCCCAACCCACACTCTAACCACCAAGCAATTCTGTTCTTTGGTACTCACCATATGAGCCTGTCAGAAACGTATTACTGAAAAGCAGGAGGAGGATAGGTCAACAATTAGTAAGCATAATATTTATGTCAGGCAATAACACGTCATGCATTCAAGAAACCTTAGTTTCTGAATCTCAAGTTAAACATCTTTTAAGTTTTCCTTCCCAAGTTCTGAATTTATAAAAATGAGAATCTGTTAAAAAGCAATTTTTTGATAATATGAATCAAAGTCATCACAGAGAAATACATTTTTATAAAAACAATTCTTTTTTCATGCTAAAATGTTATAATCTTTTTAAGTATTTAATCCTGAACAGATCAGATTTGAATCATTTGCAACCAGTTTTAAATTAATCCTATTTTTCTCAAATATAATCACAACATATTCGAGCATCTCCCCTGACCTGATTCGGACTTGTATATTCAGCTGCCTACTTGGCATTCCCACCTGCATATCTTACAGGCATAGCAACATAAGATGAACTCCTAATATTTCCATCTCACATTCTTGTTTTCCTTTGCTTTGATATTGCTAGTTTCCTTCTTCCAGTTGTACAGACCAAAAATCCTAGTGTCACCCATGACTCCTCCTTTTCATGCCACATATCCACCAATCTATCAGGACATACAATCCAAATCTGACCACTTCTCAGCACCCCCACCACTATCACCCCAGTCTAAGCCATCATTTCTCTCTCGACTGGACTACTGAGATAGCCTTTCACAGCCTCTCACCTGGGACCACTGCAGACTCTCAACATAGCGGCTCAACCTACCCCTTTACAACTTAGATGATGTCACATTTTTCCTCAAAACTCTTCATCTTGTTTAATTCAGAGAAAATGCCAAGATCAACCCTGACAACAGCCTGCACGATTCCAGTGATACGCCCTCCATCTCCCTCCCAGACCTCATCCCTTTCCAGGCTCCCCTCGCCAAACTCTCCCAGCCATGCCACCATTCCTGCTGCTCCTCACACCCGGTCAGGTTTCCACCTCAGTCCTGGCACCTGCTGGTCCACTACTTTCTTCCCCTAGGAATCCACACAGCTGGTTTCCCCCACGACCTTCAGATCTCTCGTTGCATCACTTAATCTGAGTGGCCCTTCTTGATTTTCTGACCACCATCTTTAAAACACCAGAACCCTCAAGTGTCACATGTCTCCCACCCTGCATTTTTTTTACCCACAGCTCTTTTATCACCACCTGCCACTATATATATTTTCTTATTTATTTGACACACTGTTTCTTTTAATCAAATATAAACTCCATGTGGGCAGTAGTTTTATAATTTGTCTTCATGACCTAGATCATTTCTGAGCATATTTAGGTGCTCTGTAAATATCTGCTTCATGAATAAACCAATTGGTTAATAACATTAGAACAATGGTTAAAAACCCTATGGAAGATGAAGCCAGAAAAAATAAAAAGCTTAAACTATCAAACACCTTATGTTGTCACAGTAAGAAAATAAAGATTGTCTTAATTTTGTGTGCATTTTAACTTATATGTTATCCTGGATTTGGTACATGATGTGGTCTATAAACTGTATTTAAAACAAATTTATTAAAGTTTTGGTCAAATATGCTGTTCAGCTGTATATGCTGTTATCCTTTCAATTTCTAATGACAAAGCAAAAAAAAATCACTTTCAAAAACCAACTAACCCCCAAATTCTAGCAATTCCACCTGTGAACTCTCTCTCCTGTCCATTCTGTGCTCCCCCTCCCAGGGACTGCCCTCACCCTCTCTCCTCTGTCTCTAGTCTTTTCAACACTTACACATCATTTGCAGAGCTAACAGGGTTATCTTTCTAAAATTAGAAATCTGATTATCTCATTGATATAATGAGATATAAAACCTTGCATAGCTTCCCAGTGCCTACAGAAAAAAGCAAAAGGGTCTCAGTATGGTCTGTCAGGCTAGTCTGACCAACTGGGACAGGTGCACATCCCACAATTCCTCCATAAATCACAAAATGTCTAGCTTTTCAGAATTCCAGCATCCAAACCAAGTCATGAGCTTTCGAAGCTTTCACTGCTGTGCTCATGGTGTTCTGTGCCTTGAATACCCTAACCCCTTTCCATTCCAGGTAAATACCTATTGATTTTTCAAGGTCAAGTGGCTATGTTGTCTTTTCTCTTAAAACTTCACAAAGCTTCTTAAAAAAATACTAGGCTGTTCCTCCTTCACTGCTTCTTCTATAATAGTATGAAGCTTCTCTCCTCTGACTTTAAATTCTGGAGGACTAGGTACTAAGTGAATTAATCACATAGCGCATAGTTAATGCTCAATAAGTGCTTGTTTAATGAATAAGAATATAAAACAATGTCCTCTGGCAAGCAGACCACATATTCTGGAAGAAAAAGGCTTTAAACGTTCTCTAGATATTGTTTCTATCATTTTTACAACATATATTTTTGAACTATAAAAGTTAAATATTTTCAAGTTTTCAAACTGCAAAATGACTTTATGGGGACCCTTCACACCTCAAAACCTATAAATTCTATGAAAAATAAATTTCCACATCTCAGATATGGTAAAATCGTGTTTATATGGAAATACTGGCACGATATTTCAGGAGAAAACTTTTTTTGGCACTCACTCACAGGGAGCAATAAATCATTTCCTTCTGCAAATGAACGTTATTGTGGGTGGGCCTTTCATACAGAGAAAATATTTGGATTCAAAGGTTCCCTCCCTGGCATTTGAGAAAGTTGTCATGACCAAGGTATCGAAGATTAGCAGTTCTTTAAAACTTAGAACTTAAACTCCGGAATTTTGTACTCAAGCATTTGTATAAGCCTGATTCTTTAAAGGACCAACAATTCTCTTAATAATCATCCTAGATCAGAGTATAATAATTATATTTAAGTCATTTTATTCACAAATGAAAAGAAACAGTGACTTAAGAAGACTGAGTTGCAGCTGATTACAGCTATTCGAGCACACAGCAGGACTACATTCTTAGTCCTTTGCAGTTAAGTGATGACCTATGCCTCAGCTCTACCTAATGAGATGTGGCATGCAACTCCTCCAGGCCTGACCCATGAGAGCCTCCAAAGTGCAAATTCCCTGCTCTTTCTTTGCCTTCAGTAGGTTTAATGCACATAAGTACAATGGAAGCCATACATGAAAGATGGTGTAACCATAAAATGAAATTAGCCTGGGTCCTTGAATTACTAACCAGCCAGCTAGCTATTGGTCAGAAAACATGCTTTGGACTTTATGTCAATGAGAAATAAACTTCTATTTCTCATAATGGTTGACTGAGCACTACACATTTTGAGATATACCTGTTATGCAACATGATATTCTTGTTATCATGACCAAATATAGTTATTAAATCAGAAAATTAATATGAGAACATAATTCATCATTCTTTATTGTGCTGTTTTTCTCAGTTCCATTTCACAGGGAATCATATAAACATCATAACTTATAACCAGTACATTTTCTACCCAGTCTAACACTATGTTATCCACTACACACACCACACACACGCACACACACGACTGAAGATGCTTGATCCCTTCTTTAAAGAATCATGCCAAACTAATCTAATCAGCATTAATTAACTCTCTAATATGTGCCTGACACTGAGGTAGCCACTCAACACCCAAGGGTGAAAAGGACACAATGCACCACAGTAGGATTTTATACTTGGCTTATTTCTTCTCTGGCTTCAAGAAACACCATTTAGTTTGTCTTTATAGCACAAAAGACTTAAATATGAAGCGTATTTTGGATATTACGAGAACACACTTTTTCATTTAATTTGACTCTACCTGTCACATAAAATATAAATCAAATTGCATTTGCTTTGTCTGCGTGATGAAACGTTTCATGTAAGCTCACATCCCAATCTTGCTGTATTCTTGTCCTCTGGACAACAACACAAGTTACTGCAAGTTTCCATTTCCACATCAAATTTACACTTTCTCCCCTTGCACTGATTGTTTAATTCCAGAAAATTATTATATACTCCTCCAAGAAATAGAAACAAAAATGATCTATTCAACCATTGGTAATATTTGGTTACATACATATTTACAGTGTTGTAAGTTGTCTTCAAATTTCCACATATTACTTAGTATTTTGAGTAGATTAATATGGCACTCACCAAAGACAGCATATAGCCAATAAATGTTAAACCAATTGTAGCACGTATCTAACAAAAAACAGTAAAAATATTTTGATGGGCTTGAAAGCAAATAATGCCAATACGTGGAATGCTAAGGGAATATGCTCAAAAAGCTGTATTTCTTGAGAGTGGATAGATAGCAACAGACTACATCCTTCTCTCTCCTTGCTCCTTGAGAGTAAGTATGAAACAAAAAGGACTGTGCCATTTGGATCTCTGTCAATTGCCAACCCACTTAGGGTCAAAAAAGCTCTAAATTCATCTACTGCACTATAGTTGTAGACAACTGTGCAACAACTAAGAGGTGACACTGACGTACATACTTTTTCTAAGAATTCAGATTCTAGAGTGAAATCACAGCTACCATCTAAGGCCTCTCCTCAGCGTAAACGCTGGACTCTACTCCTTTTGCCTTAAAACTTGGGATACTGGCAGAGGCCAGATAGATGTTTTGCTTTCTGCAAAAATGTGTTCCCTACAGGAGCAAGCTGTAGAAAGCTAACTGGCATGTTGAATCCTTCAAATTCTTGTCCATTGTCTCTGAAGCGTGAAACAAATGTGTTTTAGAAAAAGGATTCTCTTTTCTACACATTGGTGGGGTGGAGTGGTACAATGTACACAAAAGAAAGAGGGAGATAAGTGAATAGAAAAAAAGCACCTAATGAGAATATTTAGTACTAAAGAAGAAAGCAGTTGTAGTGGGTATTTGTTGTGTGTTCTCTCCGATCAACAGTTGGCATAATCCTCAGATATTTGAAAGTGATATAATCTGAAGCTTATACATGAAAAAAGGAATGGGCTACACATTTCACAGAGTAACAGTAACCTCGTTTCTAATTGACCTTGTGTGACCTTGTGTTCATTTTATTGTGGCTAGACAATTTTGTTTAAATGTAAGAAATAACGGAGTATTCTAAGTACAGCATAGTTTGATGATTAAAAGTATTTTAAAATTATAGTAGTATACAGGGGATGAAACAAGAAACTTTTCAATGATAACAATTTTATATGTTCTACCTACATACACTCAAGCAACAAGTATCTATCATGCCCCCCTCATGTGCCTACAGCCCAGTGTCACTCTAAAAATTGGATTAAAATACCATAAAAGTGACCACAAACATGTCAGTGACCAAACACATTTATAAAGGTTCAACCATAATAATAGTCAAAGAATTGTACAATTATTATCTATTTTTTTGATACAGAGTCTTGCTCTATCACCCAGGCTGGAGTGCAGTGGTGCAATCTTGGCTCACTGCAACCTCCAGCTCCTGGGTACAAGTAATTCTCCTGCCTCAGCCTCCCAAGTAGCTGGGACTACAGGCACCCACCACCACGCCCGGCTAATTTTTGTATTTTTAGTAGAGACGGAGTTTCACCATATTAGCCAAGCTGGTCTCGAACTCCTGACTTTGTGATCCGCCCGTCTCGGCCTCCCAAAGTGCTGGGATTACAGACATGAGCCACTGCACCCGGCCTGTAAAAATTTTTTAATTAGCATATTAACAAAAACTTTTGGAAATTTAAGAAAGGTCAATAGTGAAATAAAACAAACTCATACACTGCCAGTGTTGACAAAAATAAGCATAATCCTTTCAGATTCTAATTTTGAAAGTGCATATCTGGAATCTCATAATGTAGATAATTCTTTGAACTATTAAAATTCACTTTTGGCAACTAGCCTAGAGCAAAACCATAACCATACAAAAAGTTGTATGACCAAAATTGCTCATCTCAGTATTACTTCAAATAAAAAACTGCAACCAAATTAAACATCTCACAGTGTGGGAGTGGCTGAGTAATTTATTCTATTAAGCAGGATCTAACATTAAGTAGCCATTAAAATTAAAATTATGTGGCTATATTATAAATGTTGCTATATTATAAATAGTAATATAATAATTATGACCAATCTAAAATATGTATAGAGAAAAACGTATAAACTAAAATACCTAAAAACTACCAGTTGTTTTCTTTAGGTAATGGGGTCATGGGTAATTTTTCTTCTAATTTTCCCTAAATCCCAAATTTTCTATATTGGGTATCTAACACCTGTTAATTAGAAAACAGTATTAAGTATATGAAAGAAAATGCAAAAACATTTAAAATAGCATTCAGAACAAATCTGGTGTCCATTTAGCTTTAAAAGGCTACAAAGTAACAAGTACATATAATAGCAAAATAGAGATTTAAATTTATAAATATTTTAAGTACAATGTTGCACTGGAAAAAAAAGTTTTCAATATTATTTTAAATACCGAAGCAGGCCAGCATGGTAGCTCACCCCTGTAATCCCAGAACTTTGTTAGGTCCAGGCAGGTGGATCACTTGAAGCCAGGAGTCTGAGACCACCAGCCTGGCCAACATGGAAAAACCTCGCCTCTACTAAAAGTACAAAAATTGGCCAGGCATGGTGGCAGGCATCTGTAATCCCAGCTACTCCGGAGGCTGAGGCACAAGAATCTCTTGAACCCGGGGGGAAAAGTTTGCATGAGCCAACATTGTGCCACTGCACTCCAGCCTGGGCGACAGAATGAGACTCTGTCTCAATAAATAAGTAAATAGATGCTGAAGTAATATAAAACAAAGCTCAGTTAAACATATTGCTGGACCTAGATTGAATTAACTTTCTATTCTCCACAGTTTACAAAAGATATATTCTCTCCAGTTACAACGTTTCCGGTATGGCTGAAACATTCAAGTGACTTGCTATAACCACATTTCACTACTTAAAGTTAAAATTATTATTAATTACTAAACATTATTTACTTTATCAGTAAATTGATTTACAACAAAAAGTACATTCACCATCTTTCTCAGACACCTCTCCCCCTAACCCCACTTTTTTCATTCAAGAATTAGGACACACAGCTGGTTCTTTGGCTCACACCTGCAATCCCAGCAATTTGGGAAGCCAAGGTGGGCAGATCGCTCGAGCTCAGCAATTCAGCAGCCTAGACAACATGGTTAAATCCCATCTCTACTAAAAAATGCAAAAATTAGTTGGGCATGGTAGTGGGCACCCGTGGTCCCAGCTACTAGGGAGGCTGAGGTGGGAAGACCGCTTAAGCCTGGGAGGCAGAGATTACAGTGAGCAGAGATCACACCACTGCACTCCAACATGAGTGACCGAGTGAGACCCTGTCTCTAAAAAAGAATAATTGGGACACAAGCATTTATAACAAAAATTATACCACTTTTATATCAAATCTGATTATTTTAATATAAAATAATTATTAAATAAAGTATTATAAAATATAATTATTTTAATGCACAAATAACTGGCAACAATCTAATATTTATTATGAACTTATTTAATAAAATATCTGTAATATAATAAAAGAAATCAACTGCTAATAATGTAAAATATAGCATATAGTAATTCAGTCCCCAGATTTGCCAAAAAAAAATACAAGACACTCAGTTAAATTTGAATTTCAGATAAACAGCAAATAATTATTTAGAATAAGTATGTCCCACACAATATTTGGGACAATCTTATGCTAAAAATGATTTGCTATTTATCTGAGATTAAATTTAACTGGATGGCCAGTATTTTGTCTGGAAGTCTGAACATAATGGAGTATTAAAGCACTAAGAGCAGAATCAACTCAGTTATTTACATTTTGACCTATAACACAGTAACACAGTAAGAGGGAAAGTAGGGAAGGAACTACTAGTTACTGGTGCAACAGCCTCCTCAGGAACTGCGCTCAGCAACTGACGTATCAAATGATCTATTTCATCCTCGCCAAAACCCTCTGACATAGGTATTGCTCTCATTTAACTATTGAGGAAACAGTCTTCAAAAACCTATCTTCAAAAAATTTAAAGCTGAACTTTAACCTAGTTTAAATAGCAGACTGTTTAACAGTCTGCCAAAACAATGAGGACTGAAGTTAAAGTGAATCACTGGGTCAAGTATGTATATAATTCTATTCAAACTCCCAGTTTTGGTTGAAAAGCATGTGAATTCTGGGCCTGACATGTAGAAAACTTACTGTCAGAACTGAATTCACTAAATATTGTAGATTCAGCCTCAGTTGAGTTTTTCATGTACCCCATTACAATCAACTTGACACCATGAGTACAGCATCCCATTTAGATAATAAGAGACTAGCTGACTTGAATTAAAGCTAAATCGAACCACACTTACAAGTTCTCCCACGAAATGTCTTAACTTGGAAAAATATTTGTTGATACTGCACTGGATTCCAATATATATGGTTTGCTGCTAATATCCAGGTAATGAAAATATCAGACAAATGTATTTTAAGGGAATTGGGAGTTTCTAGATTGTATGGAAAATCTTCTCCTGTAATACTGTTATTACTGGCTACAATTTTCTAGATCCGTATTTATTCATTCATTCATTTTCTTCATTCTATATATAACTTTTCAGCTGCTAGTATGTGTTAGGATATGGAAATTTCAACATAAAGAATAAAAAGTCTAGGACAAAATATAAGATTTATTCATTTCCAGTCTCTTTAGGTTAAAAGCCAGGATTTTGCCAGAATCTCCATCTACATCCACACTGCTTTCCCTCCTTCTACACTACTCCCCCTAGTAATTCCCCCATCCCCATTAGAAAAATATACTTGTGCTGTGACTTTTCTATTTAAAGCCCATTTGAACTTTTGGGAATAATAATGTAAGTGTAGCTTATAAATACGTTATAAATTCATTTCATTGTAGCTCATGAACACACAGCATTTTGATTAGGGGACAAAAGTCTTCTGAAACAAAGTTGCAGCTCTCTTTTATCTTTAGTCACAAACACTCTTATTTTCATTACAAAGGAAAAGTCAAGGCTGTTTCTTCACATATTTATAAATTTTGTAAATACACTTCCTTTCAGCAAATGAAATTTTATAAAGACAATGGAATTTAACAACTGTAATGAACATTTGGTTCAAGATCTTACAAAGAACTAGATTCCCTGAGTACCAGTGTAATATTTTGTCCAAAAACAAAGTTAATTAGCTCTTATTGTTCAGTTTACCAATAAAGATAAAATTGTATTCTAGTGTTAACTATATGGTCCTAAAACCGTCATTTAACTTCTCTGGCCTCCTCTTCTTCCAAATATGGTATATATAGACACTGGCTGAGTTTCTCCAAGCTCCAAAATTCTGTGCTTCTTCAATTACATAATTCTAAGTCGTACTATACTTACAGGCACAAGATGGCTATTTGTTCATTTTGTAGATCACAGAAAAACTCTAAAATAAGTTCTATTAGTTATTACATTACTCCAGAAAAGTGTACAGCCTGGCTATTTCTGTCTATAATGAATTCCAGAATTATGTAAACATAAATAGTATTAATATTATACTCTCCATCTGCAGAAAGCTGACGCAGAAGAGGTCCCAAGTGATTCAGTTTGCCTGCAGCCAAGCGAAACATTTCAGAGTCTCACATTTAATCAGAAGAGAAAACTCTAATTGGATCTAACAAAAGGCCCACTGCTTAGGCATACGTGTTACAAAATAGTTTCCACATCACATAAACTACTTTACCAAAAAATAGTTCCCAAAGAAAATGATTTTTACCTGGTGTTCAGTTCAAAGTAAATACTAGTGAACAGGTCTGAACTATACACTTACTTTGAAAAATACCTTCATTACAGCCTGGTAATGGTCCTTGGCAAAAAAAAAAAAAAGTATTAAAAAGAAAGTTATATGAAAAGTTATTCAAATCTCTGTCTGATTTCTCTTCGGTTGTAGGCTCTAACCGGCATGGCCACAACCCCGCCCAGTAAGATAGGTACAGCCATAGTCAAAAACTATTTTCTATCAGAAATCAATAGATATGTAACAATTTTTTTACAAGCTTCACAGTCAAGATTTAACAGATCCTTTTTTCCTACCACACGATTTCTCAGAACCTTTAATAAACAAATATTTGTTGTGATTCTCCAAGAGGCAGATATCCCATTTGTCCAAAAATCACCTTTAAAAGGAGTAATTTTAAACTTCTTATTAATCAATCCTACGAGATACAGTTTGAAAAGTATGGTTCAAAGAAACTGGGTCAATGTTATCTGTCACTTCTTTACTACTTGCAATACATTATAAAATGTTAATGTGTCAGCCAGGTGCAGTGGCTCACCCCTGTAATCCCAGCACTTTGGGAGTCCGAGGCGAACAGATCACAAGGTCAGGAGATTGAGACCATCCTGGCTAACACAGTGAAACCCCGTCTCCACTAAAAATACAAAAAATTAGCCGGGCATGGTGGCGGGCGCCTGTAGTCCCAGCTACTCCGGAGGCTGAGGCAGGAGAATGGCGTGAACCCAGGAGGCGGAGCTTGCTGTGAGCCGAGATCGCGCCACTGCACTCCAGCCTGGGCGACAGAGCGAGACTCCATCATCAAAAAAAAAAAAATAAAATTAATGTGTTTTTTTATCTTTTTACTTTTTGTGCACATGACCTTTCCCCAAATATGGCCCAAGCTTCTACTTCGGGGAGATTAAGATTTATCTAGAAGAAATGCATATGCAAAGACCAAGAAAGAAGAAATATTCAACTTCTGACATTCGGAAAATAAGATACTGCATCAAAACAAGAACTCTGCAAATCAAATTATATTGAGAACAGATTGCATAAAACTTTTACCCCTTTATCCTCTCTTTCCCATCTCTGCTGAGCTAAAATTTATTAGTTATACATAAAGATAACCTAGGAGAAAAAAGAAGAGCATTCTGCCCATTTTTTATATTAGAACAGTTGTGAGGAAAATAAAAGGGAAGAGAGGAAAGAAACAGATAAGTAGACACGTGTCAATTCTCCACTTCTCACATTCCCACTCCACTCACCAGAGCTCCATTTTCCACTGGAGAGTCTTAGGCTACCCCGAACACCTGGGGTTGGGTCACATCAATGTAAACCACAATGTGGTCAGGCAGAGAAGATACAGAGTTGTAGCATTCCTGAACAGTGCCAGATTACTGTGCAGGGTAGAACCAACCCAGACCTAGCTAAGAACCTTGCCAGGAAGCTTCTCAGAGGGAAATCACTGCCATAAATCGAGGTAGCTTTAGAATAAGGTTTGCAGAGTGGAGCGTTCAGGCCAACACTAAATGGGAGTCACAGCCAGATGTTCAAGGTTTCTATGGTCCCGCAAGAGCCAAAGACAGGCTTGGAATCAGCCAGGAGTACTCAATGAAAGAAATGAAAAAGAACTGACCATGAGTTCCTCACTCGCAAGCATGAGCACCGGACGTCACTACAGCAGTCAGCAACTAGGCAAAGAAGAAACGATGCCCCAGACAGAAGGGTGAGGAACAGTGAGCATAAGGTCAATAGTCTGCACTCCACACCTCTGTCCTGCCCACTATCCCACGTACCTCCCCATCTTGGAGAAGTGCCACAAAAAAGGATGAGATAAGTGAGAGATGGGCAACATTCCCTAGAAAGAAGAATTATTACCTGAAGAGATTATTTAAATTATAGACTCAATCTACTTTTAATCCAGACTGATTTAACAGTGACTTTTTCTCCTGGGAAGCAATGAATAAATGAGCCTTATTAGGAAGTCCAGATCAATTATACACAAAATAATACACTTTTCTCTGTGCATCCAAATTGTAACCTAAGTGAATTTTGTGACCCCATGAAACATTTTCCTCTAATTCTATCAAAACTTCCACTAAGACCCTCCATATGGTATCACTTCTAAGTCACTGCTCATGTCCTCCATGCAATGTACTTCAGTAAACCCTACCATCCCTCAAAGTTCAGCTCCAATGCCACATTCGCCACAATGCCTTCTCTATTTTTACCTTATTCATCTCTCTCTTCATTGACCTCCCTGGACAAGGATAATTTTAAGCTAGCCTGGACTCCTGGGACGACAAAGATCCCTAAAAAACAAAACAAAACAAACACTGAGGAGTTTCCCAGAGGCAGAGCAGTTTGCTTAGCTCCCAGGTGGATGTAGACACTCTTGGAGCCGACCCAGGCCTCTCAGAAGCCCTGCTGTCAATGGGAACAGTGCTGCTGTCACAGCCCTATGCCAGACTCCTCTTAACACAAGTGCTTAGATTTCAGCTCGAACCCATGATCTGGAGAAAGCAGGCAGGCAAACACCCAGTAAATGCCACGTCCACAGCATGTGTCTTTCACCACAGGTGGGAAGAAACCACTACAACTAAATACAAAACACTTCTTGCCCCCAGGGAAACTATTCCTCTCAACTAAAAATAAACAAAATAACCTTAAGCATTTAATCAATGCCTTAGTATACATTCAACTCATTTATAAAATATAAAGTGAAATAACAGAATCCTTTAATCAAAATAAATAATTCTTCTGTTTACACAGCATAATGTCTCACAGTGAAAAGAGAAAATATATTCCTGAAAACCTGAGGCAGTTAACTGTTAATTAACTGTTAAGTCTCTCAAATTATTTACTCTTTATTTATGTAATCATAAAGTTCATTTTATCTACCGCTCAGCAAAATCCAGGGAAGAAAGAATGAGGAAAGTTTTCCAAGCCCATGTTTGTCTTACTTTATATTTGTATGCAAAAAAACTTAGTTTAAGTTTTAGTTTAAGGGTTAGTTCAAGTTTCAGTAACTGTTATTAGTTGGGGGACCCTGGACAAATTAAATTTCCCAAGTGTGAGGCATTTTATTATTATTTATAAAATAGGAATAATAGTACTATCTAATTCATGAAGTTGTTATGACAAAATTAAATGACACATTTAAACCAGTAGCACCTTATCTAACAGTAGCTAATGTTAAGTGTGATAAGTGATGGAATCTCCCAGAAGATATGGTAGGGAAGACAGAGGAGGGCAGGTTTAACTGTGCAGTGAGGGCACCAGGGTAATGATCTGTCATAAGGCATATGACACTGGATTGGAAGGAGAAGTGGGAGTCGGGGAGAATTCCATGAAGAAGAACTATTATGTGCAAAGGGCAAGAAGGTAGGAGGGGGTGGTGAGTCCCAGGAATCACAGGGCATATGAAGGCAGACAATTTTCAATTCTTTGGCACTTGGGTGAAATCATTCTCTGCTCTAGGTCTAGGTCTCTGCTCACACCCTCTGTCCCAAGCTTGCTTAAAAATTTAGCTCAAATCCCACCTTATCCTGTAATCCTCCTCAGACTAATCTATGTATACCCATCTCTTCTTTTCCTGGTTTCCTATAAAATGCATAACTCTTGAGAAAGAACCACAATGGGTTGTATCCTATTTTACATTGCTTTCTAAACATTTTTTTTTATAATAAACCTTGATCACACAAATCAAAAGTTCCTTGAGGACAGTGGCTACATCAAAAATCATAGTAATAATATCACCAAATAATTTTTAGGTAATTGTTTTATAGTTTTAAAAGACACAGCTTATCTTGACCCTCCAAACAATCCAAATAGAAAGGCAACGTGTTCATGGTATAATGGTTTCCATTTTACTGCTGAGGACACCAAAGTCCAAAGATGGCAAAAGACTGGCCTGAGGTCACACAGATGAAGAAATGCAGGGGCAAGCCAGACAAGGCAAACATGCCGACCTCACTCCTTCACAGCTGCCCACCTAGTCCACAAGAGTGCTGGACTCATATTAGGTGCTTAACAGTCCTTGTCTTTTTCACTAAGAGGCCACTTGCTGACCAAAGAAAATAGTAAAGACCCTAAAATATTTTGCTTCCTACCATAAGTAAATATCTAAATAATTCTTACATAAACTTCTACACTTGGCCATTTACTAATACCTCTTTACCAATCCTTGAAACGGCATAAATCATCTCCTACACATTCTTCAAATATAAACTCTAAACGAATACAAAATCTCACATCTGAATCCAAAAGCTCTTCCTGCACAAATGATCCCTAATTATAAATTTGTAAATCTTTCTAAAAGAGTAAATCTTGGATTAATCTAGCCAATGAGGTGCTGAAAACAGAATTTCTTTCCATAGACACAGTAATGAAAGAATGCCTTTTGCTGAAAAAGACAGAGAGGCAAATGACAAGAAAAACTGGGGATAACCCTTTAGTTCTACATAAATAGAGAACGCTTATCCCCATCAAAAATACTACACTATTCTGACTGAATCACAATTTTAAAAAGTGACACCCATTGAAGCTGGGTACAGTGGCTCACGCCTGTAATCCCAACACTTTGGGAAGCTGGGGCAGGTATCACTGGAGGCCATGAGTTTGAGACCAGCCTGGCCAACATGGTGAAACCCCGTCTCTACTAAAAACACAAAAATTAGCCAGGTGTGGTGGTACACACCTGTAATCCCAGCTACTTGGGAGGCTGAGGCAGGAGAATCACTTGAACCTGGGAGGCAGAGGTTGCAGTGAGCCGAGATTGAGCCACTGCACTCCAGCCTGGGTGACAGGGTGAGACTCTGTCTCAAAACAAAAACAAAAACAAAACAAAAAGTGACACCCATTGAATCAAATGCATTCAAAACAAGAGAGGGAAAAAAAATCATGAATTAAAAACACAGTTGGCCAGGCGCTGTGGCTCAGGCCAATAATCCCAGCACTTTGGGAGGCCAAGGCGGGTGAATCACCAGATCAGGAGATAGAGACCATCCTGGCCAACATGGTGAAACCCCGTCTCTACTAAAATACAAAAAATTAGCCGGGTGTGGTGGTGGGCGCCTGTAGTCCCAGCTGCTAGGGAGGCTGAGGCAGGGGAATCGCTTGAAACCAGGAAGTGGAGGCTGCAGTGAGATGAGATCGTGCCACTGCACTCCAGCCTGGAGACAGAGCAAGACTCCGTCTCAAGGAAAAAAAAAATCAGTCATTTTAAACTGCAGAAAATGAAATTCTTCTCTTTTTTGAAATTTGGCTTTCATTTTCCTTTTGTTCAGAAAATTTAAAGGAATTTCCCAATGTCTTCTCTGCCTGAAGACAGGAGGACAGGTCAGTGCTACTATCCAATTAAGTCACTGTGAATTCTATGCAGCCCGGCATTTCAAAGATAAGGTCTTTTCTGCATCAACAGAGCAACACAGAGAATAAGTTCTCATCTACTATGAGTGAGGGGGAGGCTGCATTGAAAAATTACATTCCAGAAGTATACTATGAAGGCTAGCCATTGTTTTTCATTTGCTTCACTGGGTTGGAGAGAAAAGCTTTATGGGGGTCATCTAAGAAACACACACTAACACGTCCTGGGATTCTCAACGGGAAGGTTTGGGTTAGCAACCACGCTGACTCACATTTAGCCAAGTGGCTTGCTAAGGAGACTGCCTGCTTCTATTTTGTTCTCTGGATGCTGCTCTCTGAAACAGCCCCACAGGTGAACAGATTCTCAAGACTAAAATTAATGAACCTGCTTTAAAACACTGCATAGAGGGGACAGTGAGGAAGGAGAGAAGAGAAGCCTTCAGGATTTATAATCCTAAAGACTCAAAGGGTAAATACCATTTTGCAACTCTCAATCTCTCCCACTGTCAACACCTCAGTTTATCAGTGCCCTGATTAAACTCTCCTTTCTGCACCTCTGCCTGACTGACGGATGTCACCATAAATGTTATCACCTAGAACTGAGGCAGCTCAACCTGCTGAAGGTCTGTCAGTATACGAAGGACGATGCTGCCTGGCTTCTGAGTAAACATCCGTGGGAGCAAGAAAATGGTTGTAAGAGGCTGGATGTGATCAGACTTCTTTGGGTGGTGGTGATGTGGTGGTCTTAAGTGCAACTCAGTTAACTGGAGAACTGTAACTGAGAGTAGGGGATGCAACAGCTCCATGTCAGGCTACTTTATGTTTCTCTTCATGCTAATGAATTATTTGAGAGCTGTGGGACACATTTAATATTGGGAATGGTAGCAGTCCCTTCATACAAATTGCAACAGTCAGCACCAACTTTTACCAGAATTGCTTTCCTATTACAGAGATGCTGGAGTTGAGGATCTTAGGACTGTAAACTCTTATCAAAGGAAGTAGGAATCCAAGCATACAATATATCAATATTTTGGTTAAGAATGCTTATTCTGACAACAGACTCTCTGGGTTTAAATCTTACCTCTACCAGTCATTAAATCTGATCCTAGTTGAGTCACAACTTCATCTATAAATAAGATTAAAATTACATGAGGCATACAAAATAACAATCACAAATGCTATAAGTGATAAACACAATGTCTGGTACATCTTAAATATTAAATAAATACTATTATGATGAAGAAACAATGCATTATATGCCATAAGCTATTTCCCAGGATATGTGTTATAAACTCATTCACTAACTACTATGACAAATAGTCCTCATCAAATAGTCTCAGCATTGTCTGACAGCTGCAGTCAATAATTCTGGGGTCTGAAGCTATTTGACAATCTAGTTCTTTAGCCCATGAGAGTGTTTCCCAAATGTGTTTAATAAGAAGAATCATCTAGAGTACTTCTTAAAATACAAATTCATGGGCTCCACCCGAACCCTACTCAACAAGAATTTCTTCAGCAAGGGTCCAGAAATGTATTTTCACAATCATAAACACACACGCAAATTCCACCACTCAGAGAGCCTTGCTATTTAGGGAAATTTGGGGAACACTACATAGTCCAGCCCAGGACAATGTGAATATACTGAACTCTTAATCTTCATGCCCAAAGTTGCTGACAATTTTTGCCTCAAAAATTCACAACACTTTTCAAAGCCATATTTAATATTTTGTTAAATCGTTTCTTCTACAACACATTCGCAATCACATTACCTCAGTTCATAGAATAGACACTTCAGGAATATACATATTTCTTTTAAAATTCCCTTAGCACTTTTAAGATAAACCTCTATTCTGGAAATAAAGAAATAATTATTTGAATTAAATTACATTTATCTCTTACACACTGATATGGTTTGGCTGTGTCCCCACCAAATCTCAACTTGAATTGTATCTCCCAGAATTCCCCCATATTGTGGGAGGGACCCAGGGAGAGGTAACTGCATCATGGGGGCCAGTCTTTCCCCTGATATTCTCATGATAGTGAATCAGTCTCATGAGAGCTGATGGGTTTATCAGGGGTTCCCCTTTTGCTTCTTCCTCATTCTCTCTTGCTTCTGCCATGTAAAAAGTGCCTTTCGCCCTCTACATGATTCTGAGGCCTCCCCAGCCATGTGGAACTGTAAGTCCAATTAAACCTCTTTTTCTTCCCAGTCTTAGGTATGTCTGTATCAGCACCATGAAAACAGACTAATAGATACATGTATCTCTTGAATTCTGAGTACTCCAACAGAGGCCAAACTATACACTTCCATATTACATTTAATATTTAAATAAACAAGTAGACTGTATTATACCTGACTATAATTACAAATCAACAATAAACCAAAAATATACAAAAATTATCTTGGAGGTTATTTTGTTGTTGCCTCCTTAGCACCCACAACAATTTTGAATGACATTGGAAAATAATCTTTGGAAACATACAGTCGCTACAAACTTGAGGAAGCTCAACAAAGACACACGGGCAACATACAAGAACTGAAAGTGCACCCGCGCGCGCGCACACACACACACACAAACAAAACACCTCCAGGGGAAATTTCTATCTTTAATGAGGTTAAAGAAACAATAAAAGATGTATTTAAATAATTTCTCTTATTCCAATCATTCAGTCCTGATTCTGACTTACTCAAACTTAAAAAAAAAAATTAAGAACCTCCTTTCAAAGGTTTGAATAATCTCCTCTTTGTAGATGATCTGAGAAAAGCTTAGAATATATTTTGTTCAATATTAACACTAATTGTCCAGGCTATTCAGAAACAACTTGATGGCCACAAACATCTGTCACAACTCTATGATTTTACAAAGTCTACCATTTGATAGATGGAGCTAAACCTACAAACATGACTTCACCTAAACACTACTAAGTACATGAACATCTGCAGAATCAGTTAGTATTTATAAAAGCTTATGTAAACCTAGGCCGGGCGTGGTGGCTCACACTTGTAATCCCAGCATTTTGGGAGGCCGAGGCAGACAGATCACTTGAGGTCAGGAGTCTGAGGCCAGCCTGGCCAACATGGTAAAACCGCATCTCCAGTGAAAATACAAAAAGTAGCTAGGTGTGGTGCTGCAGACCTCTAATCCCAGCTACTCAGGAGGCTGAGGCAGGAGAATTGCTTGAACCCAGGAGGCAGAGGTTGCAGTGAGCCGAGATCACGCCACTGCACTCCAGCCTGGGCAACAGAGTGAGAATCCATCTCAAAAAACTAATAATCATCAAGAGCCAAACTACATTTGAAAAAATGTTTCAATAAGAGGTTTTCTATAGATCCTTCTACTGGAAAATCATTATACCATATTTTCCTCTTCTGACTATCTAAACACTGCCATTACTTTGACACAATAATTTTCTAAACAGTAAAAGCAGAATCCCTTCATGTTGCTTTGAAAATTTTTCACGTAACTTTTGTATATCTAAGGGTGTTTGGTGAACACTATGTAAAGAAGACAGTTGTATTTTCTCCATAACTAATTCTGCTTCAAAATTCTTATGTAACTATCTAAATGTTATAATTTTACAGTAGCATCTCAATTAACATAAAGTCACAATTTAAAAAGTCATCTCTCTAGCATCGCCAAGTAAAGCAAATAAAACAAAGTCACTGACAGTAACAAGGATACCAGGCAATAAATACACTTAGTTTTAGATATTTTACTCAAAGTAGTCTCTTGCTTTCAAATTAAAGCCCTATTTTGTGGCATTTTGGGCATAATTTTCATTTTTCAAGCAATCAAAGTACTAAAAACAGCAAAAAGTGTGCGTGTGTGTGTGTGTTATGTTATAATTTGGAAAAAGAGAGTGATGAGACTGGAATAGGAGGAGGAGAGAAGGGGACTTGGCATGAGCCCACTGGAGACAAAAATACTGCAGCTATCTAATAACTGACAAAAATCAGAGGCCAAAAACAGATGGAAGAAATCAGCCCTGAGAACGCTCAGAGAAGGGGCAAATAGCCCCATTAAAATCAGTCATCCTTACGAAAGTAGAGTTTTTTAAAAGTATGTTAATAACTAGAATAATCAAAGGAGATTAAATTATGTTCAATTAATCTATTTTTAGAAGGCAAAAGCACGCATTTTTAAAGTTGCTTATCAATGATAATTAAAATATTTCAGTTGTCAGAAAGGTTAAAAGCTATCCGAAAAATGTATCTTAATTTGAATAATCCATTATTCAAATATGCCAGATAAATGAGGAACTACTTAGTTTAGTGTCTTAAGCATTTATACATCTTTTCAAAATATATTATAAATCAACCAGTGCCAAGTAATGAAAAACTTAGGCACCAATCAAAGGAAGAAAGAGGAGTTTTAAAGCAACCAGCAAAGATGGGGTTATGAAATAAAGAATGCTCTATTCATTTCAGAAAATGAATAGGAGTAGAGACGTGGGAGTGGGAGGAATTAGGGTGGGGTAGGGGTGGCAGGAGAGGGAGCATAAGGGAGAAAGAGGGAGAGAAAGGTTAAATGTTCAAGAATTTATCTATTTAAACAAGAGATTTATTTCCAGTCGATTTTGGTTAGCTTTTCCTGACACATTTACTCTGGGATAAACATATTTTACAGTATTAAACCAGTGGCCACTAAAAGAAGACGGTATAAAACTAAATCTATTTTATTTCCACTTATTTGCCTGTATATCATTCCATATTTTAAGTAAATTTTAAAAATTAGTAAATAAAAATTAGTTAAGTATCTTTGCAAGTGATTAGAATATTTTTAAATGTCATTAAAATATTTCAAGATTTCCCAAGAGCATAACTGAGACGTAACTTTTCCTTACGTGTTTAAATATTCTATAAATAATTTTCAGCTATTTCTAGAAAGTTAAAACACTATTAAAAGAACATGGAACAGTGACCATCTCTAGGCTCCATGGAAATAAAAATCCTAGCTCTATCCCAAATAGAATCATCATGATGATACTGAATAATAAAACACCTACTTGGTGGTTGGGCGCGGTGGCTCACACCTGTAATCCCAGCACGTTGGAAGGTCAAGGCAGGTGGATCACTTGAGGTCAGGAGTTCGAGACCAGCCTGGCCAACATGGTGAAACCCCATCTTTACTAAAAATAGAAAACTTAGCTGGGCGTGGTGGTGTACCTGGAATCCCAGTGACTTGGGAGACTGAGGCAGGAGAATTGCTTGAACCTGGGAGGTGGAGGTTGCAGTGAGCTGAGATCACACCACTGCTCTCCAGCCTAGGCGACAGAGCCAGACTCCATCTCAAAAAGCAAACAAACAAACAAAAAGACCTACTTGGTAAAGTAAATTGCAAAATTATTCTTGACAACTTCACAATAAAACTATCAAAAAAGCTACCAAAGGCAACGTAAGAATATCAATCAAGAAACATTACTTAGAATTTCTATAAAACAGATGCCATGCAAACTAGGAAGAAGTCACTCATCATGATAAAAATAACAAGAGGTAAAAAACTAAAAAGTGTCCTGTCTTTTCATTTAAAAGTTACCAAGAAGAAACCTAAAACTGCTCTAAAAAATAAAGGGTTTTTTAAAGTTACCAAGATAAAAGAGAAATTCTTTCTTTCTCAATGAACTGTAGGATGATATGGCAAGAACTTTGGATTAAACAAACTGAAGTTGGAGAGCTTAAATGCAAATAATGGAAAGCCATCGATGTCTCCCAGATTGCCATGCGTCTACTTCATGAACTCCTCTGCCAAATGTTAGAAAGATCCAGACAGGGCCGAGAACACCAGGGAAAAGGGAGAAGGCAGCAAGAATGAATCCTCAGCACTGAGAAATCACAGACCTCCTCGTTGGCCTTCCTGCCTCCAGAACCCAACGCCCCACCCAGCAATGTATCCCCTAAACTCACTACTTATTTTTCTAAAACTGATAATCTTATCATGTTAATCCACCATGTTACAACAACAGTAATAACTCACACTGGTTAACTTTAGATTATACCAAATATTTTATCGTATCTTCCCTTCAGTCAAAAATTAAGTATATACCCTTAATATATGTACAACTGACCTTTCAACAATGCAGGTGTTAGAGGAACCGATCTCTGTGCAGCTGAAAGTCCATGTATAACTTTTGAATCTCCCAAATCTTAACAACTAAAAGCCTACTGCTGACCAGAAACCTTACCAATACAGTCAACTGACACATACTTTATACAGTATATGTATTACATACCGTATGCTTAAAACAAAGTAAGCTAGAGAAAAAAAAAATGTTACTAAGAAAATCACAAGGAAGAGAAAATATATTTACTACTCATTAAGTGGAAGTGGATGATCATCAAGGCCTTCATCCTCATCATCTTCATGTTGAGTAGGCTGAGGAGGAGGAGGTAGAGGAGGAAATCCTCTATCTGCTCTCTCAGGGCTGACAGAGACAGAAAATCCACATATAAGTGAATCCACCCAGTTCAAACTAATGTTGTTCCAGGGTCAACTGTGTATTTTTTATAAGCTATATCTATGACCTACTGTACTAAGATATATATATTAGGTGAGCGCAAAAGTAAATTGTTTTTGCATTGTTGGAATTCGCCATTTGACACTGGAATATTCTTAAATGTGATTATGTTATACATCAGTTTAATCGGTATTTCTCGCTTTATGGTTTTTTGCTAATGACTTATTATTTCATGTTTAGTTTAGAATATGGAAACAAATTAGACAAAAAGCAAATTCGAGTGATTTCTTAACAAGTTCAAAATGGGTCATAAAGCAGTGGAGACAACTCACAACATCAACACCACCTTTAGCTCAGAAACTGCTAACGAACGCACAGTGCAGTGGTGGTTCAAGAAGTTTTGCAAAGGAGATGAGAACCTTGAAGATGAGGAGCATAGTAGCCAACCACTGGAAGTTGACAATGACCAACTGAGAGCAATCATTCAAGCTGATCCTCTTCAGACTAAATCAGAAGTTGACAAAGAACTCAACGTTGACCAGTCTACAGTCATTCAGTATTGAAAACAAATTGTAAAGGTGAAAAAACTCGGTAAGTGGGTGCCTCATGAGCTGAAGTGTCATCTTCTCTTATTCTATGCAAGAACACCAAACCATTTCTCAATCAGATTGTGATGTGCAACGATAAGTGGATTTTAATAGGTATGTGTTAATCTCCTCCTACTTCCAGGTTGTGCTTCCTGCCACTCTGCAAAGCTTCTAAGAAAGACACAGCCAATCCATTCAGGGGTACCTGGGCACTGGAGCTACTGAAATTCCTGTTCCAGTTCAAGTGATGGCGAATGGGCAAAGGCCAGGCCCTCATCACCTCAGGGGAGGCCAAGATAGAAGTGATAGAAGATAAGGTGATGGCAGAGACAGGCAACCACAGTTATGCCAGGGAATATCCTGGGGCTATGCTGAAGAGGAGGAAGAGCAAGTTGCTCAGGCATGGGCAGGTGTGATGCAGAAGATCTGAGAGGCAGATAAATTGGATCTGGTGAAATCCTCTCCTTCTGTCACTCAGATTAATTTGCACTCTCTTATGAAAGGCACATCTAAAAGATGCCCACATCTCTTCTCCAAGAGAAGAGGTGCAAGTCCAGTTCTTCATGGTTGTGAAGAATTGTACTTGCACTCACCTAGAGAGTTAGTAAACCAAGGTATGATTTGTGCCTTTTGCAGCTGGTCCTGTAAATCTGTGTTTATCATCTCCCTCCTGTACCTCCTATGTTAGATTCCCTTCACCCATAGCCAGTGCTCTGGGTGGTCTAGTTTTTGCCTTATGGGGTGACCCAGACTTTTATTCCCAAAAGGCTTGGGTCTACAGTTTCCTTGCTTTTGTCAGGCTATGGCTGTTCAAATTGTCCATTTACAGTTGCCGCTAGGCAGCAAACCACCAGAAGACAGCCCAGTGAATCCCCTGGACCAGAGATACTCCTCCCTGTCCCCACTGTGTAGCAATAACCTTAACTCCTCCTGGTGTTCACACTTCATTTGTCTACCAATGCTTCTTTTATGTCTGCTGGTGCACTGTCATAAGCTCAAAGTGAACACACTGCGGTCACAGCTTCCAGTCAAGAGAATTCTGAACTGTGTCCTATGGCTAAAGTGTTCCTCACCCCAACCTCCATGAATCAGGACCTCTTACTTGGGAGAGCTTAAGACTGCAGGGGCAGGAAGCACAAAATCTACAAGTGGGTCACTGTAACTGATGACAGAAAGTAAATCCGACTTCCACCCTCTGATTTTCAGATTGTCTTTTTCTATTATCAACTCAGCCCCATATATACCATATTGAACCCCACAAAAGTTGTCCACAAGTTGCTGCTTTTACTGAATATTTCTTCCATTCCATAGGCCACTCAAACCTTCTATCCAAATGCTTCTGGTATTAGAAACATACAAACTCCAGTGAATCTTGTGATCATGAGTTTCAGTACAAAATAGGTCCCTTGGTCCAAGGAATACTATGTGGGTTACCACGTTGATACTGCAAGAAAGGAAAAATATCCTTTCTTTCTACCCATCTAAGTTCTCAGCTAGAGCCACTGTAACAAAAGATTATCAAAAGAAAAGCATACAAATTTATTTAATGTAAGTTTTGCATAACATGGGAGCCATTCTTAAAGCAAATGAAGCACCAAAGATGTGGTTAAACCTTCATTTTTGTGGTTAAACCTGAGTGTTTCTATGTTTCATTTGATGAAGAGTGGAAAGCTGTGGAAATATATGAAAGGACAAAGAGGCTGAACTAAGTGTCATAAACTGGGGAACTTTAGCAAGGCCTGTTCACTTCGATTCCTCTCACTGTCCTTCCAATCTTCAGAGATAAGAATACTTCTTTCCTATGGATACAGGGAGGGTACCTGTCACATGAGGGCCTTATGACCTGCTTCAGGGGAGAACCAGAGATGCCATTTCTTAAATTCCTTTAGCTTGAAATATTTAATAAGCCAAGGTGCCATATTTCAGTAGCTTGTCCTGAACCCCATCAACATATTAGGCCCTGAGTCAGTGGACTGACATTCACATGGTGATACTGGCAGGATCTCTGCCTGCGTGGGGAATAAAAAACCTTTACGTGGAGCATACATCAATTCTGGTAAGGATGCTTTAGTACTTCTTTTAAGGTCCAAGACCTCCAAGGTGATCCATCTGCCATCAGACTAGGTGGCAGCTGGTCTCCTACATATCAAGGGCTTGTTATGGATCCCAGGTTAGGCATTCAGCCGTAGGGTCAATAATTCATTCCTTGTTGCCCTGGTAAAACAAAAAATGTCCTGGGGAATAAAAGTGGTTACGTTTACGGTCAGAGGCGGCGGCTCACACCTGTAATCCCAGCACTTAGGCACACTGAGGCAGGAGGATCACATGAGGCCAGGAGTTCAAAACCAGCCTAGGCAACACAGCATAACCCTACCTCTACAAAAAATTTAAAAATTAGCTAAGTGTGGTGATGCATGCCCATAATCCTAGCTACTTGGGAGGTGGAAAGGTCACTTGAGCCCAAGGCTTTGAAGCTGCAGTAAGCCATGGTCATGCCACCACACTCTAGCTTGGGTGACAGAATGAGACTCTCTTTAAAAAAAAAAAAAAGTGGGGCCGGGCACGGTGGCTCACGCCTGTAATCCCAGCACTTTGGGAGGCTGAGGCAGGTGGATCACGAGGTCAGGAGATCAAGACCATCCTGGCTAACATGGTGAAACCCCGTCTCTACTAAAAATACAAAAAAAAATTAGCCAAGCATGGTGGTGGGCGCCTGTAGTCCCAGCTACTCTGGAGGCTGAGGCAGGAGAATGGCGTGAACCCAAGAGGCGGAGCTTGCAGGGAGCAGAGATCGCGCCACTGCACTCCAGCCTGGGCGACAGAGCAAGACTCCATCTCAAAAAAAAAAAAAGCGGTGAATTCTCAAGTCTTACAAAGTATATTTCTAATATTTCTGCCCACTATGAATTTTGACCCTTTCTCAACAACATGCCAAGGAAGCTCTGACGTTTTCATAAGCCCTTGCTAGAACATGTAATTCCAAATCACACAGGGGTAACTACTCGCATGATGATACATCTTCACCCAGCAGAACCTTATATTCCATGCCCTCTCATCTTCCCATATCCTCAAGACCTATTCCCACAAATGTTTCCACAATACCTGAATTATTAGGGCATATTATTTTAACACATACTATATTCTTCACAGCAGGGATCGTAATTCCCCATTTAGCGTATGCTGAGATGCTACTTAAGCAATTCAGCCTAAAAGTAATGAGTGATGATGTGGTCAGATCTCGAGAATAAGCATGATCATACACAGAACTAACTTCAGGTAAGTCACTATATAGAATCCAGAGAAAGTAGGGCTATTTTCTCCTGGCTAAAATGACTTGGGGAAAATTGAGGATTCAATATTGTTCAGCACATACACCCAGAGGTCTCATTTCCAGGTGTCAGCATCCTATTTCTCTATCAAAGCCCTGGCTTTGACAGGTGATCTGTCAAAACTGTACATTCAGTCTTATATTGCAGCCTTGCCACTCTTATATCTCGGGGTTAATTTTCAACAAAGTATTCTCTGTGAACATGCAATGAGGTCTCTCTTAAATTATAGCAGTTCTCTGGCTTTCACAGTGTGCCTTAAGCTGGCTGTGAGCTACTTCGGGCCCATCTTTTTCTTTTCTAAAGTCTTTAATGCTGCCAAAACACCAAAATCCTAACAGTTATCCATGCCCCTATGCCCATCAAATGCAACAGCTACATGTCTTTCTTTTCACCCGTACCTCATGAAAAATTATTTCATTGAAAGCTGTGGTCATTGTGATGCCACTGCATGCCAAGGTCATTGTCAGCTCCCTGACGACTAGCAGTCCTTATGGCCTTCAAAGAGGGAAGCAATCTAATTTAACCCCATCCTAGGTACCTATGTTCTAGGAATACCACGGATTATAATTAGTTTTGCCTGACTTCTTTCGAAATCAGAGTTTGAGGCCAAGTTTACATGTCAATAATTCTTTGGTGAGTACAGGGAAGGAAAAGTAAGGGAAAGGGGAAATGAGGCAGGACAGGAGGGAAAACAACTATAAGGTGGTACATTAACAAACTGGCTACAGCCTTGCAAGAAATCGCAATAAGCTACAAGTCTCAGGAATATATCCACAGAGGATAAATGGAGACCATTTGTCTCAGCTCCTTTCTATCTCCTACCACCCATGGGTCAGTGTTTGCTCCACAGCGTAACTTTCTTGTATTACTATTTTGAGGCCTGACCCCTCCAAGCAACTGCCGGCGAAGCTTGAGGCTTTGTAGGTCTAGATGGGGCACATCATGCTTTGAATTTGTTACGACTCTTACCCTAAAGGTCACAGGAAGGCTGTACCAAAGTGGAGGCTAAGATGACCTATACGGTATCAAAGATGAGGTTACAATGAAAATGGCCAGGGCTTTACAACCACAAGAATGACATGAGCTGCTACTGTGGCCACTCTAAAAAGGAAGTAGGACAAGCAACTGAGGTTTGAGAAGGGAGCCAAATGAATCTGGGCAGAGAAATCAACAGGGCTCAGTATAAATTTTATGCCAATGTATGTTAACATTTAGGCTGGGTGCAGTGGCTCACACCTGTAATCCCAGCACTTTGAGAGGCCAAGGCATGAAGATCACTTGAGGCCAGGAGTACAAGACTAACCTGTGCCACATAGCAAGACCTCATCTCTAGCAAAAAAAAGAAAAAATTCTAGAAAGTTTACACGAAAGAGCAAATGTAAATATAATTTTGAAAAACTGATTCAAACAGAAACAGGAGGCCTGAAAACTCACAACAAATAAGAAATCTAAGTAGTTTAAAAGTAATCTCGTAAGTTCAGATAATTTTACAAAGTTCTATCAAACTTTTAAGAAACAAAACCTAATATCATACAAGTTCATCCAAAAAACAGAAAAAATTACTTACATTCCTGACCTCATTCCATTAGGTTACTATACCTCAATTCCTAAGTGTCTTATTGACAATAGGAAATAAAATTAAAAGCTAATCTCGCAATAATCCACTTCTAGAATGGCAGTATGAGGAGCTCCACAGACCCACCCTCTCCAGCCAAAACAACCATACAAGTAAAATTTTAAATTAAAAAATTAAGAAAACACGTAAAGTCTCTGGAAATTGTCTTAAGAGCCAGAAGCAGATCAAGAAACATTAATTCAAAGAAGTATACTAAATCTTGATAAGAACAGTAAGAGTCTATGGTCTCTGAGCATAACATATCCCCTCCTTCCCTACCTCCAGTTCAGTAAGAGAGAAACTCCACTTCCTGTGGATGTGGACAAGAAAATGGGGCTCCAAGTCAAAGAATAAACTCTCTCACCAGGAGGGAGGGGCCACCAGCATTTCTCATCCCCCCAGCTCTAAACTACAATGTCTACATTTCTGGTGAGCATGGCCAAGTGGTCAGAGCTTCCTTCCTCCACCAGTCCCTACTCACAGGATAAAGGCTCTACACCCAGCACCAGCAGGCAGAGAATACTGGTGCCCCAAACGCCTTCACTTTAGCTCATTCTTAGTACAAAGTTTCCATACCAGAAGAGGTAAGATAAGGAGACCAGAGGCTACCATCTCAGCCCAGCACCCTGCTAGAAAAATCATGGTGTCATTCCAACAAGCTACTACTCCCTCCAGATCACTGGCTCCAGATCAATGGCTCAGAGATTTTGCCCAGAGGGAGAGACATCTTGTAAAAACAGAGAGCTTCAAAATTCTCACTTAAAGGGACTAACTTTAACTGAAACAGCAGAGTATAAGGGAAGTTCAAGCCTAAGGGTACTCTCGAAACAATGAAGACTTTGGTGATAAGCAATTAAGATTAAGCTAGTAGATCCACAAGAGACATAAACTATATTATAAGCCAGATAGTTTACTATAGAGAACTAGGAAAAGAGTTAAGAGCCCTCCTGGAATCAGAACAAACCTCAAACACCAGCCTCAAAAACTACCCCAGCAGACTGGCCTGAAACTAATTAGATCAGACTATGAAGCAAGTTATGACTGGAGCACTGTCACAACAATAGAACAATCGACCAGCAATTAGTGGATCCTAATAGCTGGTGTGATAACAACAGAGGTAAGCAGCTCGACAAAGATGTAAGGGAAAGAGACTGTCAGAGAGAGCCCTGCTAGAAACCCTTTCATCTAAAGGTAACTGTGGACATGCCCAATGCTGCATCCACCATTAGAGAAGTAATATCAAAGACTTCACCTAGCAGTAAAATAGTCCAGCCAGGTCACCAAACAAGCAAATAACAAAAACAAGCATTAGGAGTGGAGGGAAGCAGATTCCAGCGTTACAATATATTACTTAAAATGTCCAGTTCTCAAGAAAAAACTACAAGACATACAAAGAAACAGGGAAATGAGACCAACATACAGGGAATTAAAGCAAGCACCAGAAACTACCTGTGAGAGAGACCAGATGTTAGATTTGACAAACAAAGCTTTCAAAGTAGCCACTATAAATATGCTCAATGAAATAAAGGAAACCATGCTTAAAGAAATAAAAGATGATGTGATCATAATGTCTCATCGAATAGAAAATATCAATAAAGAGATAGAAATTTTTCAAATTGGAATTCTGGAGATAAAAACTATAATAATTGGTCAGGTTCAGCAGTTCACACCTGTAATCCCAGCACTTTGGGAGGCCAAGGTAGTTGGATCACTTGAGCTCAGGAGTTCAAGACCAGCCTGGGCAACATAGCAAAACCTCATCTCTACAAAAAAATACAAAAAGTAGCCAGGTATGGTCACATGCACCTGTGGTCCAGCTACCAGGAAGGCTGAGATGGGATGATTGCTTGAGCCTGGGAGGTTGAGGCTGCAGTGAGCCAAGATCACACCACTACACCCCAGCCTGGGTGACAAAAAAAAAAAAAAACATTAAAAAATGAAAAGTATAATAACTGATATGCAAAACTGAGTAGAAGGGATTATCTGTTCAACTGACAGAAGAATGAATAAACAAAGAAAATAGGTCAATGGAGATTATACAATCTGAAGAACAGGTTTTTAGAAATGAAGAAAAATAAGCAGAACCTCAGAGAAATGTAGGACACCATTAAGCACATATATATGGAAGGGGGCTACCAAAAAGAGGAGGAAAAAAAAGGAGCAAAAAAAATTTGTTTCAAGAAGAACTGAAAACTTCCAGTTCGATGAAACATTGATCAAAAACAATAATCCAGGAAGCGCCACAAATTCCAAGCAGAATAAACACACAATAGTAAAAATACTGAAAGACAAAAACAGAATATTTTGAGAGCATATAAATAAAGATGACTCTTTACATACAAGGAAACTGCATTGCGGTTAACAGGTAACACAGAAACAATGGAGGCTCAAAGGCACAAGGAAAATAATGTTCAAAGTGCTAAAATAAAAAAACTGTCAACTATGAGTCTTATGTCCATTAAAATGATCTTTCAAAAATGAAGGTGAAGGCCGGGCGCGGTGGCTCAAGCCTGTAATTCCAGCACTTTGGGAGGCCGAGATGGGCGGATCACGAGGTCAGGAGATCGAGACCATCCTGGCTAACACGGTGAAACCCCGTCTCTATTAAGAAATACAAAAAACTAGCCGGGCGAGGTGGCGGGCACCTGTAGTCCCAGCTACTCGGGAGGCTGAGGCCGGAGAATGGCGTGAACCCGGGAGGCGGAGCTTGCAGTGAGCTGAGATCCGGCCACTGCACTCCAGCCTGGGCGACAGAGCGAGACTCCGTCTCAAAAAAAAAAAAAAAAAAAAAATGAAGGTGAAAATATAGGTGTAAATATTTATCATTGGCCGGGCAAAGTGGCTCAAGCCTATAATCCCAGCACTTTGGGAGGCCGAGGCGGGTGGATCACGAGGCCAGGAGTTTGAAACCAGCCTGGCCAAGATGGTGAAACCCCATCTCTACTAAAAATACAAAAATTAGCCAGGCGCAGTGGTGGGTACCTGTAATCCCAGCTACTCGGGAGGCTGAGGCAGAAGAATCCCTTGAACCTGTGAGGCGGAGGTTGCAGTGAGCTGAGATCATACCACTGTACTCTGGTCTGGGTGACAGAGCAAGACTCCATTTCAGAAAAAAATAAATTAAAAAGTATTATCTTATATTAGGCAATGGTTTAATATGATACCAAAGCATAAAAACAAAAGAAAAAATAGATATATTGGACATTATAAAAGTTGAAAATATTTTCATTTCCATGGACACCATCAGGAAAGTGAAAAGAAAATCCAAAGAATGAGAATATTTGCAAATCATATATCTGATAGGAGACTAACATTTAGAAAACCTAAAGAACACTTACAATTCCATAACAAAAAGATACGTAACTCAATTTCTTAAAATGGACTAAGGATCTGAATAGACATTTCTCCAACTAAGACATACAAATGGCCAATAAACACATGAAAAGATGCTTGACATCATTAGCCATCAGGAAGACACAAATCAATGCCACAATGACACAGCACTTCATTCTGACTATAACAGCTATTTTCAAAAAGACAGATAATAATACATGTTAATGAGGATGCAGAGAAACTGACACCCCATATACTGGGGATGTATACTGCTACAGGCACTTTAGAAAACAATCTGGATGTTCCTCAAAAATATTAAACACAGAGTTATCATATGACCCACAACTCCACTCCTAGGTATATACCCAGGAAAAATGAAATATATGTCCACATAAAACCTTGGGCATATATGTTAATAGCAATATTATTATTATTAACCAAAAAGTGTAAACAACACAAATGTCCATCAACTAATGCATAAATATGTAGTATATCAACGCAATGGGATATTATCTGGCAATGAAAATGAATTAAGTAGTGACACATGCTACAATATGGACGAACATCAAAAATAATATGCTAAGTGAAGGAAGCCAGTCACAAAAGACCATATATTGTATCATTCCATTTTATGGAATGTCTAAAACAGGCAAGTTTATAGAGACAGAAATTAAATTGGTGGCTACTTAGGGCTAGTGGGGTTGGGGGTAATAATAAGGTGACATGAAAAAAAGCTAATCTCATTAATGAACACATGCAAGAATCCTAAATGAGACATTAGCAAACCAAATCTAGCAGTCAATTAAAAAGATTATTAATTACACGTCATGATCAAATTGAGTCTATCCTAGAAAATAAGAGCAATTTAACATTATGAAATCAACAAATGTAACCCAACAAATGTAACACAGAGATTAAGGGAAGAAGGAAACTTTTATGATCTCAAAGATACAGAATAATAATTTGATACAGCTTAATATCCACTTATTATAAATATAAAATAAAATACTTAGTATATTAGAAATATAAGAGAACATCCTTCTTTATTTTTTTAAGATGGAGTCTCACTCTGTCACCCAGGCAGGAGTACAGTGAACTGATCTTGGCTCACTGCAATGTCCGCCTCCCGGATTCAAGCAATTCTCTTGCCTCAGCCTCCTGAGTAGCTGGGACTACAGGTGCCCGCCACCACACCCGGCTAATTTCTTGTATTTTTAGTAGAGACAGGGTTTCCTCCTGTTGGCCAGGCTGATCTCGAACTCCTTGTCTCAGGTGATCCACCAGCCTCTGCCTCCCAAAGTGCTGGGATTAGAGGCGTGAGGCACCGCACCCGGCCAAGAACAACCTTAACACGATAAATGTATATATAAAATTTAGATCAGTTATCATTCTTAATGGTGATGTTAGATTTAGACTCTACGAGAAAAAGAAAAATATGATCATTATCACTATTTCTATTCCATACTATATTCTAGTTCCTAGCCAGGCAGTACACTAGGACAAAAATAAAAGAAAATATCAAATACTAGAAAGGAAGAGAGAAAACTATAATTCATAGAAATATAACTGTTTTCACAGAAAGTCCCTCAAAATCTAAAGAAATTTTATTAAAATTAGTAGTAAAATTTGCAAGGTAGCTGAATATAGGATCACCATACTGAAAAAAAGGGAACTTCTATTCAAAAAAAAAAAACTGGAAAACATGCTTAATAATTGATACTGTTCATAAGAGCAAAACAATAAGGTACCTAGGAATAACTTTAACAAAACACATGCCAGATTTTTTAAGAATTTTTTCAATTTCATAACTTAAGTAAAATGCCATGAAACTACCTAAGTAATGATATATGCCATATCTCTTAATAAAGACTTAATATCATAAAGATGACAATTCTCCCAAATTCATCTTTAAATTCACCACAATTTCAATTTAAAACTTGAAAAGTTTATTATAAAATGTATACGGAAGAGGAAAGGACCAATAGATAAGATTTTCCTAAAAACGGAGGAAAAGAGGAAGGGAGTCATTGACCAGGTATCGAGACTCACAATAAAACTTCAATAATTGAGGCAGTGTAATATTATCACAAGAATAAAAACCAGACTTATGGAGCAAAATTTAAAAGCTCAGAAACAGGCCCTCATGTATGTGTAGAGAAATTTGACATACAACAGAGCTGACATTAATGGACAATTACTCTAGAATGAAAGGATAAATACATTCAATAAATTGCATTTGGACAATAGGTTATACATAAACAGGTTACACATATTTATATAGAAAAAAATGGAATTGGACCTTAACTCACACCTCACAAATAAAATTCAATTACAGATAGATGAAGACTATTAAGAGAATATCATTATGATGCTGGGGTAGACAAAGATGATTTAAACAAGGCACAAAAACTATAAACCATAAATTAAAAGAATGAAAAATTTGACTACATTAAAATTGAGAACTTCTGTCAGTAAAGCTACATAAAAAGGTAAAGTAGAGAAACCCTTAGTCATAGAAAGATGTCTGCAATGCATTTAACTAAAAATTAGCATTCATAATAAACAAAAAAAAATCCCTAAAAGTCACTAAGAAAAGAATAACCAATCTAATATGAAATCAGCAAAAGAAATGAACAGGCACTTCACAAAGTTGGCAAAGGAGAAGAACAAATGGACAAAATGCATGAAAATATGGCTCATCATCATTAACAATCATGAAAACATCAGTTATGAACCCAGTAAGAAATTTTAAACCTGGATATTAGAAAATATTTAATAAATTTGAAAATATTAAGTATGAATTACGATGAGGTACAATAGGAATTATCCACATGCTGCTGGTAGGAATGTGAACTACTTTGGAAAACAATATAGCACCATTTTATACATTTAAAAAAGAGCACCTTGTTACTGGTGCACCAAGAGTTAATACAAGAAGCCCATAACATCATTCTTTATAATAGCAGATACATAGAAACATCCTATTAGGAAGTAAATGGAAAAATAAATTGTGATCTATTCCCCAATAGAATATCACAAAGCAATGAAAGTAAGTGAAATACATCTTCAAGCAAAATGGATGAATTTCAAAAACATAAATTTGAAGGGAAAAATAAAACGCAGGACACTACCTAAAAGAGTGGTATTTTTATAAAGCTCAAAAACATGCTGGTTAGGTATACACACATCTATGATAAAATTATTTTTTAAAAACCAGTGAATAATAAACACAAAACTCAGGTTAGTGTTTACTCAGATGGGAAGGAAAGAAGCCAAATGCAACTGAGGACTGCATAAGAGGCTTACAAGGTATTGGTATTACTTTGTTTCATAAGCTGACTATTGGATGTACAAACATTCACTCTATTTATTATTATTATATATCCTTTAAGAGAAGAACTATTTCATTTAAAAACTTTACATATATATGTGTGTATATATGTGTGTGTGTGTGTGTGTGTGTGTATATATATATTTTTTTTTAGATGGAGTTTTGCTCTTGTTGCCCAGGCTGGAGTGCAATGGCACAATCTCAGCTCACTGCAACCTCTGCCTCCCTGGTTCAAGCAATTCTCCTGTCTCAGCCTATCAAGTAGCTGGGATTACAGGCACCCACCACCACGCCCAGCTAATTTTTGTATTTTTAGTAGAGATGGGGTTTCATCATGTTGGGCAGGCTGGTTTTGAACTCCTGACCTCAGGTGACCCACCCACCTCAGCCTCCCAAAGTGCTGGGATTACAGGCGTGAGCCACCATGCCTAAAACTTCTATATTTTTTAAAAGCAAGGAAACAGCAGGAATCAGACAACTTGTTTTCTGGCTCAATCGCTGCTACTATAAGGGCCTTTTCACATTACACAGAACCATCTTAAATCTCATTTTGCATATCAAAAAAGGGTTTCAATTATATTCTTTTAAGGTCACTTCTGCCATTGACTACAAGGATTTCTGCATGAATAGCTTTTTGCCTTTAAATAATTCCTGTAGTTATTAAGTAAAACTCAGAACCATAATAACAGAAAAACGGTTGGGGTTAATTTGCATTTCTTTTATAAATACAATAAAATTATATATCAAAGGTAACGGCCAGTATTTGTAAGCAGTAAAAACTCCTGTTTATCTTTCTTTTCCTTTTTTTAAATAAAAATAACATGAAGTAGTTCTTACCTATTCAAAACTACTTTCATTTTGAGGTCCTTCACATTTTGTTTTGTTTTTTTTTTTCTGAGCCTTACGGAGATTTCATGGATATAACTGAAATATTAACACTTATCTTAAAATATGAGTGAAATTAAATAGATACTCTGCTGGTAGAATTACAAATTAGAATGACTGGAAAGCAACTGGTGATACATATAAAAGCCTTCATATAAATATTAAAGGACCTATTCATAAAGATGTTCACTGCACTATTATTTATGATAAAAATATGGAAAATGTATAGGAATGAGTATTTCCAGTCATTAATTAAAACAGTATTTTGAAGAATATGTAATGATATGAGGAGAAATTCATAAAATCATTTCAAGCAAAAATAAAATACAAAATTAAGATGGTAATTCACACTTTTGCTAGCATATGTAAAAATAATTCAGGACAAAGAGTAAAGGAAATATATCAAAATGGTAACAAATAACACGCTCTAAGTGGTACAGTTTCAGGTGATTTTCTTTTTTCTTTCTGGCCTTTTCCTGTATTTTATAATGTTTCCATTGAACACGTATTCATTTAATAATCAAGTCTTGCAGAATCAAGACATAGCAATGTAGTAACTGAATGGATTCTGACTCTGGGGTATTACAAGTTTTGTTTTCTACCATTTGAATGAGCACAGTTTAATAGAAAATTTCAATTCTGATGTTCTCTAGACAGTATTAAGTAATTCTGCTTGAAATACATCAAGATTCCTTACCACAACTAAAACACATATACAAGTAGCTAAGTAACTGCATTTGCTGAAGAATTTTCTAATGCAACTGAGCTGACGAAAGAAAAAAAGAGAATGAGAATACTTTGTGTTTATTATGTAAGTGAGCAAAATGATACCAAAAGTTACTCAGAATTAATCTTCACTTCATAAAGAAAAAAGCCCAGGAGGAAGGAAAGCACAACGGTCCCCAATCAAGAAAGCTGTCTTAAAGGCTTATGATGCATCACCATAAAATTTGCTTTTAACATAAAACAGTCTTGTTTTACTATTCTTTGATAAAATACTTCCAAATATTTCCTTGCTTTTCTTTTGTATAGATAATATAAACATTATTAAAGTGATTTTTAAAATAACTTATACCTCAAAATTATTCTAATACAGAGGAAATGAAATAGTGAGGAAACAACAAAAATTTCAAAAGAGAAACCTTCAGACTTCCAAAGAAAAAAGGCTATTCTTTATTTTTTTTATTTTTTATTTTTTTTTTGAGACGTAGTCTCACTCTGTCGCCCAGGCTGGAGTGCAGTGGTGCGATCTCGGCTCACTGTAATCTCCGCCTCCCAGGTTCATGCCATTCTCCTGCCTCAGCCTCTGGAGTAGCTGGGACTACAGGCGCCCGCCACCACGACCAGATAATTTTTTGTATTTTTAGTAGGGATGGGGTTTCACCATGTTAGCCAGGATGGTCTCGATCTCCTGACCTTGTGATCTGCCCGCCTCGGCCTCCCAAAGTGCTGGGATTACAGGTGTGAGCCACCACATCGGTCAAAGGCGATTAATTTCTAACCGTAGTAATAATATTTGAAACAGATGTCTATCTACTTTCAAATTCAAACTGGATCACGGTTTACACAGTTTAATAAAACTTTAATTAAGGCTCTGCAGTAGTGTAAACTGATCATGTCATGCAACTAAACACTTGCTTAATATTAAAATCTATTCAAGCTTCACTAATGCTAAAGTTAACCAGACATTTCATAATTCATCCAAGGGAAAATGTCATTCAAATTAATAAAAACATAAAATTTACCCTCTTATTTCACTACATAAACTTTTTTTTAGAAGCAAGCATTTGAAATAGAGATGGAAATATCTTAAATTGGAAAAAAGGAAAGGAAACAACTTTGTTTCTAAAGAGCTTCTTTTTTGAAATTAGGCACTTATATTTCAATATGAACATTTTGCGATCAAATAATTTGGGGGCTTAGAAACATTTAATAAGAAAATAGTTTCTCCTTAAAATTGATCAATTAACTGTACATTTTCCTCATTCTGTTTTAGGAGGACAGTCTCATATAGCAACCTGGTAAAGTAAGCTGAGTGCCAATGCCATTTAAGACATCTAAAAATAAAGAACAAGAGTGAACATTTATTGAACAACTATTATATGCCAGGTATTTCGTGTAATTCCCACAACATCCTTACTGAATTGGTATTCTTATTATCTTCATTCTACAGATGAGGACACTGAGTGGGAGAGCTGGAATACAAACTCAGATATCTGCCTCGAAAGTTCAGTATAGCACCATCTACACTAGTTTTAGTCAAAATACAGAAGAGAATTTTTTTTCCTTTTTCATGTCCCAGAATGCATTTTAAAACAAATGCAACAAATTATACATTTAAAAAATTCTAAGGTTCCTCACGTACTTTAAAAATAAAAATTTCTACCATTATGAAAAAATAAAGATCAGAACCATACAAAAGAAAGTCAGTTAATCAACACTGACCAAGCATCTTTTGGGTTCTATATTCCATTCTATAAAATATATAGAAACAAACAAACAAGTTTTGACATTTCATACAGCTAAAACTGTGAGGATAGAAGTACACCAACAATTCAGGAAACTAGTAATTACAAATTGATTTTGCAAGAACAACAAGAACAGAGAAGAGTACATAAGAATGGAAGATAGTGCAGGCAGAGAAAGGGAGGGACTGAGTCAAATGGAATGAGATGAACAGAATATTTTCCCAAAGTGAATTATGAATCAGGTTCCAAAGAAAGAGAAAAGCACAAGAAGAAAAAATTCATAAATAAAACTTACACATGTTAGGTATAAAGGTTATCCAATTTTTTTTCATTTTTAATCCAACTTCTAAGAAAAGAGTCCACATAAAGCGGACTTGCCTTACTCTGTTTCACATTCCTTCTCATTTCTGATTCAAGGGTTTTATTATCATGAACCCTAATCCATTCACTATGGACAAGAACATTTTTTGTATTACTTAAGAACCTCAAATGTTTTCCTTAAGAGCAAACAATTCATGTAAAACAAGCAACTCTGCAGTTTTTAGTGGAGACTTCCTATTTTATACTAAGAGCAAATGCTCCAAGATGAATTTCTAGGGGCTTTGATTATCTGTCCTCTCAACCGTATTTTAGCTAGCTTGATAAATATAATTTTCCTGTTAGCATATACTGACGGGACATAGGGCAGGTTGCACAGAAGCATGATGAGATTAAAAATTTGGTATGGGTTATCTAGAAAACACCTCTGAAATCCCCACACATATCAAAATAATAGAGTTGACTGCTATATGAAAATGTAGTCTCTTAAAAAGAAATTACTAATCAACCTGAAAATAATAAGCATGTATCAGGTTTCCCAGACATTTTCAAGAAATCTGAACATTTAAACAATCAGAGAACAGTATGAATAAATAATATTTTAGGAAAATAATACAACGGGCATTAACCTTTCAAAGAGGGAACCAGTTCAACTGCATAACACTTTAACCTGGTTCAGTTTTTGTTTTCATATTACCAAGAGTTGTTTTTTTTTTTTTGTTTTTTTTGTTTTTTTTTTTGAGATGGAGTCTCACTGTGTCTCCCAGGCTGGAGTGCAGTGGCGTGATCTCGGCTCACTGCAAGCTCCGCCTCCCGGGTTCACGCCATTCTCCCGCCTCAGCCTCCCAAGTAGCTGAGACTACAGGCGCCCGCCACCACGCCCGGCTAGTTTTTTTTTTTTTTTGTATTTTTAGTAGAGACGGGGTTTCACCATGTTAGCCAGGATAGTCTCGATCTCCTGACCTCGTGATCCACCCGCCTCGGCCTCCCAAAGTGCTGGGATTACAGGCTTGAGCCACCGCGCCCGGCCACCAAGAGTTTTTAAAAGAGACTTCCTGTGGGGAGTCAGAGAAACAAAGATAACTGATGAGGTACGCAGGGAAATTATCCCTTATTGATTAGTGAAAAGTTGTAATCACAGAGACTAATTTATCGTGTTGCTGGCAACCTCTGCGTATTTTTTATCTCTGGTAAAATTAGCCATTATAATCTAATACAGTCAAACATGAAACCGCATCTGACTTCTGAACAAAATCATTTCAACAACTGCATTAAAAGTTCTTAGCAAATAATTCTAAGAAAAGAATACAGTATTTATTGTGGCAGAATTATTTTCTACTAACCAAAATAATTTACGACTCCCAAGTAATGAGTTTATTCATAAAATTGTGTAAATGGTACTCTGTATAATTATTAGATTTGTAAGTATCAGTCTCATATAAAGAATTACAAAATCTTAGAGCTGAAAGGTTTAGAAGGGACTTAAGTCATAAACACTCCCTTCTGTCTCTGAAATTCCAAAACCACCAGAAGAAAAAAGGTACAAAGATGAAACAGTTATGGTACCTTGCTCTAAAGGAACTAATGCTATATGCTACTATTATTAACCAAGAAAAGATTTTCCCATTCCAGTTAGCCAATCTTCCATTTTAAGTGATCAGCCCAGATTCTAGAACATGACCTTTCCTGTCTCTCAACTGTATGCTCTTTTCTACATACTACTTGACTTCCTCTCCTGAAAAAGAGAACAGATGTAAAATGCTAAAATAAGAACAATAAATGTATTGAAACATATTACTCTATCTCATCCATTACTGTGATGAAAAATTACAAACAAAAAATTATTTGACCTGAGAAATGAGAACACAAAGAAGATTTGAATTATATGAGATTAAGAAAGTTAAAGTAAAAAATAATCAACTAGTCCTTCCTTATTATATGGTTTCATAATACAATTAAGAAGGGTCATTCGATGATTTAAATGGCAGGTAAAATTAAAACAAATAAAAGGAAATACCCTTGACATGCATAACAAGCCTCCAGAATACACAAAGTCACAGAACAGAGGTCGCATCGTTAAATCCAGTAACATAATTTTAAAATAAGCTGCATCATTAGTGAAGCAAACATCTGATTATTTATGTTCAACATAAATATAATTTTCCATAATGGAAAAATTATATTTTGGAATCTAAGGAGTCACTAAGGAAGCTTTCTATTTGTTACAAATTATACTATATCTTATTACATTTTTGCAATATTTATATTTCTTTGGAAAATCAAGTGGTGACTACTGGATTAGCAAAAATGTGTTCATTTAACACAGAGATAGTACCTGTAATATCAAATATTTTAAATATTAAATATTTTAAAAAGCAAATTTGCTATTTTACTTTTAACATCATTTTAAACCTTGCTTTCCTCATAACTCCTTGGCTATATGTAAAATATATGTTTAATCTAGTTATTATGGAAACTAAAGATTTCTTTTGTACAGTAACTCTGCCTCAGCTGAACTCCACTGTCACAGCCAGTAGGCCTTACTGCATTTTGCTCTGCAAAAAAAATAACATCATCATGCTGAAGACAAAGGGGAGGTCCTCTCTGGAAAAGGTTTGTGAAGATATGAAGCCAGCTGGCTGGCTGGCAGACGATGACAGTATGGGCAGGCTGCAAACCAGCCTGGAAAACTGCAGTCATTTCATTGCCATCCACTCTGGTGCATTCTGATAAATCAAATCAGAAGGATAAAGTATAGGTAATATCCCTATTACAGATGATGACTAGAGTCACTAAAATATTAGAGAAAATTTAATCACAGGAGTTACAAGATGAAACTCTTCTTGAAAGTTTTTATTGTGGTTTTTAGTACATACTTTCTGGTCTTCCTGGTAATTTAACATCAATCCTCCATCAAGTCATACAATGAGTGTATGTCACGGTGCTTCCTTCAAAATAATTTTAAGTTTAAAAATATCATTTCAGATATTATCAACTGACTTCAAATGAGTCTTTTTCTTCATCTTGCATCCCTCTACCCCTAGCAAGTTACCTGGGCTATCCAGTTCCTCACATTCACTAAAATGTCACTGTAGTTAAGACAATATAGGGATCAAACAGAAAAGTCAATATCAGTAAATATGTGGTAACTTTGCTCTAAAAACACATTGCCAGTACTCTCTGTATAGAAATGTTATATAACTGAAAGGGTAGAATAAGGGAGAGTACATCATTTAAAGTTCAAAATATATTTTTCCATAGATTGTAAACATTGTCTCTCTTTATCCACCTCTCTCCTCAGGATATGATCAATAACCCATCTCCATCCTGAAGGCTCTTTAATTATCAACCTTTGTGCTCTAACAGCACCTTCCACATGGAATGACCATCTCATACAGCTGTCACACATGTCTCCTTGCCTCAGGGGTCTTTCAAGCTCATGAACCACCAAGGCTGATTGTCAGTCATCTTTGTTTCATCAATAACCAGTAGAATAACTGGCTCTAACAGACCTCCAACATTTGAGTATGGATTTAGAAGCAGAGGGTCCTACATTAGAATCCAGCACTACAACTGGCTGAACCTCACTGTGCATTAAAATCTTTCATCTGTAAAATGGGTTGACAGTAACTACTATCTTCAATGTGACCGGCCTAGCACACTGCCTAGCACATATAAAAGAAAACCACGGTAGCCTCTTGGGTGGGTGGGTGTGTGTGTGTTTTCTGCTGTTACTTGTATATAACTGCATTTCAACCATCCACATTAAGTTTAAATGTCACCTCTTTTATCCACAGCCCTTCATGTTTCCCTAATTTCGTGTTGTAATTATTTCTTAGCAATCTGACAAATTTCTAAGGTCTGTGTATGCTAAAGTATAAGGTCACGGAAGAATTTAACACATATAATCATGGGAGGGGGTCTAGCTTTTAATTTTCTTTTTAACAGGGGTAATCATGTCTCGGTAAGTTAAAACTTGTGTAGATCCTCAAGGGAGAAACCAGTCAATATAATCTACTGGATTTTTTTTAAAGCCCTTGACAAGGTACTACCACAAAAGTTATTATAATGAACTGAGTCATCATAGGATTCGATGAATTTTTACTGGAGAAACAAAGACCAGTGAAAAAAGGAATTATTTTGGCAGGAAAACCATAAACAGGGAAAGTGCTGGAAGTAGCCTTAACATTTTTATAAATGATGTAAAAGAGGAAATATAGATTAAATTTTCCAGGTCTGCAAAAGACACTAAGTTTTTCCAGCATGTGAAATTCCAAGGCAGTGGGATAACCTACAAGATTTCCAAAACTTTATGAGTTACTAGGGGGAAAAAAATCAAATAAGATTCAAATTGGAAAACTATAGGGTTACTGTACTTCTCAGGATAAGGGCCTTAGTTATCACAAAAAGGAGCTAGAAGTCACCTCTGGGATACTGCATTAATAAGTTCCTGCAGCCAAAAAAGCTAACAACGGCACAGACATCACTAGAGAAGAGAAAATATGGTTCTCATCTTATTTAACATCAGAGTTCATCTTTACTTGAAATACTACATGCAATTTCTGGTCTTACATAGAGTAGCCCTCCAAAAATATCTGCTGCTGAATAAAAAAAAATCTATAACCTTGCTTTCACCAAAAAAAAAAAAATAGAAACTGAGGAAAATTCAAAAAAATAAAAATGAAATAAATGATCAGGTGAACCATAGGACAGCCATATAAACAAAAACAAAGATCAGCATTCTTTCAGTCTAGAAAGGTGAAGGCTGCAAGGAAACATTATAGATGGGAAGACTCTACATACCCCATAAATGATGGACAGCATGGACAAAGCAGAGTGCTAAGGACATGCTGCCATACTTCAGCTAGAATACCCACTTTGGTTGAGGAGAAATATGAAGTGAAGAAAAGAAGGTAAAATCTAATCACTTTCCAAATATAGCAGTTTCACTAATGGCTGAGCACTGTGGTTTAGATTGAGGATAACTAAGGTATTTGGAGGACTTAATACCAAATTTAAAAAGTAAAATCATAAAACACCAATTCTAGTCTTCCCTAACATATTCATTACCTGAAGACAGAATAACAGACTGAATCAACTTCACATTTCATGTTCTCAACAACTTCTCATTTTGTCTTTCCCATATTAAGTCTACTTGTGCTCTGAATTATTTTTTGGTAGTGTATCATCTGTGATTTTTTTTTTTTTTTTTTTTTTTTTGAGACGGCATTTCACTCTTGTTGCTCAGGCTAGAGTGCAATGGCACAATCTCGGCTCACTGCAACCTCCGCCTCCTGGGTTCAAGCGATTCTTCTGCCTCAGCCTTCCAAGTAGCTGGCATTACAGGCTTGTGCCACCACACCTGGCTAATTTTGTATTTTTAGTAGAGATGGGGTTTCACCATGTTGGTCAGGCTGGTCTCAAACTCCTGGCCTCAAGTGATCCACCCGCCTCAGCCTCTCAAAGTGCTAGGATTACAGGCATGAGCCACCCGCCCAGCCTTAACTGTGAATTTAAACATCTTTCTCTTTAGAGCAGGACTAGATCATCTCTTTTGACACACTTTACAATATGGTATCAAAATCATTCATGTTGCATAAATATTTAATAATTCCATTTGTAAGAAAGACATTATTCACAAACTACAGATATAAAATATTATTGTTAAACTGCATTACACCTTCCAGGTTTAGGACAGATAAGCCACAAAAGGAATTTAGAGGCTCATGGTAAGCCAGGGTGCATACAAGTATGTTTGAAGAAAAATGTTTAAGAATGCATAACAGCTTTCAAACCACAAGTATAAACACATGAAATTTCAAATAAAAGCTAGAAAGGTGTTGATGAAAACCTGTATAATGTAATTACAGATTTTTGTATATCAAAGAGATTATATAAAGAAATAAAAAGTGTCTAAATCTAAGTAATATCTACAATATATTTTATATAACACGTCTGTGCCATTTTTAGCTATTTTTGCTGTGGAAATACATTCCTTTGAATGTTCAAAACAAACATTTCATAAAAACATTTTAAGTGAAACTACATAATCAAATAAGTGATTACATAACAAAATAGAAATGTATCTTGCTCTTATTAGTTTACAATGTTACTAAAATATATTAAGACTATGCCTACAAAATACCAAATCATCATTCCACTTACTCTAACTTCGTAACTTCCAATCTGAGAATGATGGAGTTAGTAAAGAAATACTCTTGATGTTCACAATAAAAATGAGTAGGTTTTTTTGTTTTTTGTTTTTGGCTCAGAGAAAAAGCAGTTACATAAAATAGCGTTTTTTGATTAAGCGCAAACGTGAGAAAAATAGGAAAAAATGAAAAGGGAGGGAAAAATCATGAGGAGAGGAGTAAAAGAGAATGCAAATGAGCATTCCTGTATTGTTAGGATTTGGGGAAAAATCACTGCAATTCTGATACTCGGAGTGTGGTAAATAAAGCAGAGTTTTGTTTTGTTTTGTTTTTTAAGGAGAAGGTGAGTTTTCTCTTTAAATTGTCAAGTCTGAGCTATTCAAGAAATAAAGACATTAAGTTACAGTCCTTGTACCAAGCATATCAAATACACCCCATGCTAATCACAAATAAATTTTAACAGCTAAAAAACTTGAAAACTGAGTTATTCAAAACAATTTTCAATGTTTTTGTGGCTCTGTAAATCAAGAGACTTCAGTTAGAAGAAAATGTAGTACACAAAATCTTTAATGTGGCTTGAAATATTCTGTATTTCAAGACAATGTATTTATAAGAAGTTTTGGATTATCTGCCATTTTTATAAATACCTTTTTTTTTAGTGTCAAAAGTCAAATCATATGAAACATTTTTTGAAAGAAGTTCATTTATATATGGCTGTCTATCTCAGTCTTAACAGACTTCGCAGAATGCTGAAACGATAAAATTTAAATAATTTTATGTTATCGAATGAAGAATTTTTATAACTTCTATATTTAAGGAGGAAGAATATAGTATCCATAAATATGCATAATTATGGGGTAGGAAATACATAATTTGCCTACAAAAATCACAAGGGTTTGATGACTGAAGCAAGGAGTGAATCGGGTCCATTGAGAATTACTAAGAAAAACATAATCAAACATAAATGCCACAGCATACAAAGATCATTTTCCAAATTGGTTCCAGAAATAGCTCCTAGGTTACCATGAAAAGCTAATTTAATTCAATTAAACTATGTAGTATGGTTTTTTCTCTTCAGAGAGGGTTTAAATATTTTCATTTGCTACAGATGTTAATGATAAGTATTTAAAGTAGTGATTGATTTAATCTTGAGTGAGATGCAGATTCAAAGCTGTTGAATAAGGACTTTTGAATGAAAACAACTTTTACTGACACATATACTCTAACTACTAGAGCATCCATTATGTATGAAGTACACAAAGTAAAGCCCCTAACAAAAAGGACTTTTGTTTACATTAAGTCCTGTCATATAAATTCAATATTAATTCCTACTCAAAATTATAGGACAAGATAAAATATTTAGAGACAATGTTTGTTCCCCCATATTAGTACATCATTAGAATCCAACCTCGAACATGCAATGGTGGGAAAAGATTTACAATTTAAAATGTAAATAGTAGTTAAGCTAAATTTATTTTGGAATAATTTAGGTTTCCCTGGATACCTTTTCCACGTTAATCTCAACATTATATAAATTCATTCACAGTCACTCACGATGAGTAAGTAATGCCTCCACAACAGCCTGGTCGTGGGTTCTTCTGAGTCCATCTGGCTTTTGGCTAGAAGATTGGAATGACTCATAAAAATGAAGCAACCTGAGGTCACCTACTCCAGGTCTTTTAAACAGAATTGCCAACTGCTTACCAGGTGGTTCCAATTTCCAAGAATACTTAAAATAAGGGAGAAACTCATTCTAGATACACCATTTTATTTTTATATTGTCTCTGGCCACAGAATTTGGTAAGGAAGGAAGCTCTTTTGAAATGTAGATTACCAATCATCTGAGGGCCAGAAATCACTGCATGTCTTGGATTGAGAATATTATATAAATAAAGTCAAGTGAAAAAGAAAGGAAGAACACAAAACCACAGTATATTATGCTCTCAATTCAGTAAAGAAAAAAACGACCCAAAATGCTAATGGTGGCTACTTCTGTGTGGTTAAAAAAAAAAAAAAAGTGACTGATTTTTATTTGAGTTCCCTGTTTCCCAAGTTCACTTCAATGAACACTCTTTACAATTACAAAAAATAACAATAAGTAACTTTTTAGAAAATATTATACACAGTAAAGCTCATGCTCAGTGAGCTGCAGAGGCCCAGTATGTACTCACAGGTATAGGGCTGAAAGTCTTTTACTGGGTAGCGAAGGAAAGCATTCATTTTTACCTTTAAAAAGAAAAAGAGTTTTTTTTAAAAAAAAAAAAAAAGACAGGAGCTGGTTTCCTGTTCTATGATGAGTGAGATAACTGTAGGAACAACCCCTGGCAGTAAGAATGATCCTTTCATTTCAGGAGATAATAAACTGGTGAAAATGTTTAGCCAATTGTTTGTATCAATTTTTTTCCCATAGTGAGTTCTGAGGAACATTAATTCGATGATATACACAGGGAAAAAATACAAGTCCCACGGTCAAATACCACTTTCCGGCACTGTCAATATTAATGCATGTTAATACAACAAAGGCTCAGAAAGGGTTGCATTTAAAAACATCAGAAATTGCCAGATTTCATTATTTACTTGCTTAGCAAACACTTCTGTGGTGTTTACTATGCACCTGTCATTGTTCTAAACACTTTAAAAATCAAAATTCTAATCCTCAGACAGCCCTATGATGTAAATACTGTTATTGGCATTGACATTTTACAGAGGATGAAACAGAAACACAGAAGGTGCAATAACTTGCCCAAGGTCTCACAACTAGGAAATGATACAGCCACGATTCAAACCTAGACAAACTCCCACAGTTAACCAGGAGGCTATGCTGCCATCCATGAGATCCCTCTTGGGCTGCACACCTAACATTCCATGAAACCACTGTTCCATGAAACACACTGGGAAAACAAATGAAATCAGGTAAAACATACTGTTACACGTAAATTCCTTATCTGGATTAGTCAAATAGCTCATATTACTTCAAACCCCAATTTTTCATTTACTGTGTGACAAAGTAGAAGTAACAGTGGTGTTAGACCTTAAAAAAATTCTAGAATGTAATTATTAAGAGAGGTTTGATTAAATTATGTTCCCTCTCTGTTGGCATTTAATTTTACTAGGCATCACAATTCAAACGAATACACTCTCAAGTGCCTCTTAATTTCCAGAGGTTTTGTGTGGCAAGATTATTGGCCCAGTTTTCTTCTTCACGTCTATCAAACGTTTAAAATAGTCTAAGAAATATAACGAGCAGGAAGATGAGGAACTCTGTGATCTTTAACTAACAGATGACACATTAAATATGTTTCAGAATGCATACATCCATGTAGATGGAGTCACTGATGTATGATTAAATTTAAAATGAAAGTCACAAAATGATATAGATGATCTTATTTTCATTTAAAAATACATAGCAATGCATAAGAAAATTCCTAAGGGATACACACACACATATACATACATACATATACACAAAACTATTAATTTTAGGTAATAGTATAAAGCACTTTATTTTCTTAAGGTTTATATGAAATTTCTAATTTTCCTGCCAAGATTTATTGTTTGTGTCATCACTGGGAAAAGCTTTTAATATTCAAATATTAAGAGCCTGAGTAATAAATGCAGCTTAACAAGAGCCACTTAGACATGCCCTTTTAGCTGCTTGCGATCCTGAGTAAATGATAGTCCCTCCTATTACTCTCTACTGCTGCACCTGTTTATTTTTTAATAGACCTAATCACAAACCTAAATTGTAACTATTATGTATAGTTGTTTATTTCCTGCTCCCTTCCCAGCCCTCCCAAACAGTGGCAAACATCCACCTTTTTGCATCCACAATGCCTAGTACAGTGCCGGGTCCTATACAGTGAATCTATAAAGATGCACTGTGTTTGTGAAAGAGTGAAGGAAACAAAGCACGTGGATAGAAGGTACACAGACTATCAAGTCATGAGATGTTCTAATAAACTGACTGACAGTATTTATATGAGAACTTAGGTTTGTGCATCATTCTGCATGGACAGAAGCATATAATCTGGGGTGGAAAGCAGATGTCCAAAAGAGGTAAGGGAGTATGACTGTTCTCATCAATCCAAGAAAACTTCAAAGAAGAGGCTTTCAGAAGCTGAATCAACAGAAAATAGGGCTTTAATTGACAGAGCTCCTGATAAGCTGAGGGGATTGATTTATAAAAGGGTGTGGGCAGGAGTGGAAAAGAACCCCAAGGGTACTGCAGAAAATTCAGGTTAGTAAAAGCAGGGAAGTTATTCCAGAGATTACCAGAATCTGGAAAGATAGAGTCCTATAGAGAAGGATACCTTGGGAAGAACAATGACTTTCAGTGTAGGAATACAGGCAGCCCAAACTGATCTCACAGAAAGGGAGCCAAGGAAATAAATACCCTCACTCCCCACCCTCCCTCTACTCTCCTGCTGTGGCTCCCCAGTGACCTAAGATTTTAGAAGTCAAAGTTGTTCATCCAGGTTATTTTCCCTGCAGAGAGCACGAGGCAGAAGGGCTGAGAGTGGTTCTGGAGAGGCAACCAAAATATATCTGACATAGAAGACAATGGTAATAAGAACAGTTTTGACAAAATGGGGCAACACACAATGTTCAGATACAGAAAAAACTCTTGACAAATTGAAGAGGATCAAAAGAAACTATGGAAGAAAATTACTAAATACATAAAAATGAAGCGATGCCACAACTGTTGGCAAGCCCATTTGAGCACTGCACCACATTCCATAATAAGGGGAAAGATTTCAGGATAATCCTCCATTATGTGGACTATCATGGCTAAATGTGTATTGGAAAACAGCAGAATAGTAGCTTGTTTCAGAAAAAAGAATTGATGATAATTTAATACATTTTATAGATGGTCGTAAAGTATACTAGTTAGATAAAATTCACTGATTTCTATCAAGAGATTAATTTAGACAAAGGCACCATCATTACAGACTTCCTTGGAATCATTTTAGATTCGTAAATCATCAAATTAACTAGTGACAGATGTGTCTGTACTTGTTTAAGTTCCTATCTAACTGCTATAAAAATGACTAAAATGTTTATCTCAAGACAGCCAGGCAAGAAACGTTATAAACAGATATATTGGATTGTATCTTTTTCCTTTAGCTGATAACTAAATACAATCTCCAGAAAAATCATTTCCAAACTTGCTACTTAATATCTTCCAAAGCTGATGCCACATGCAGCCATATCCTTGTTGAAAGACAGGAAAAAATAAAATTAGCTGAATCAAAACTACCGGCCTCTAAAAGAGTACATCCAACAGCACTACACAACTATTTACTGAATGCCTACTACGTCCTAGCACTTTGCAGAGGGGCTGGAGTACAATGATGTGTAACATCCCGATCTAACAATGCAGACTTTACAATGAATTCTTTCAAGAAGCATCCAAACATTTCAAAGCTGAGGGTTAGAGGAAAATGACACTCAGACCTGATTAGAGGAATTCTGCCTTGCTTCCCCTATTTCATACTGGCAGACTGCACCGAAAATGAAGTGAAGAGATGCTCATTCAAGGATGCTCACCACTCTGCTTTTCAGAAAGAACCAACCATCTCAGTGTAGTCCAAGAATCATCTCTAGCACTAAGAAGCTTACCGCAATACTTCCTAGGACATACTATACACTCTCACGTGGAAGAAGCTTGCAGCCCATGAGATATCTGAGATGAGGTAAAGAGGTGATATCTGGGAACTCTAAGAAGGTGCTGAGGTCTGAAATTCAAAAGTAAAAGTAACTCTTGAACCAGTGAACTGCTGCAATGTAGATCCTGGCACATCCCCAGCCCCCAGCCCCCAGCCCCCAGCCCCGGAAAAAAAAAGATGATTCAACTCCATGATTCTTCTATTCCATGAAAAGAACAATGTCTGATCAGTCTCTCAAGGTTCCACCCTTGGGCAAGCCAACAAACCCTTCAGCTACATCATTTTCACAGCCTCCCACATGGCCTTATTCAGGCACTCTTGCTTACACTACACACAGACACGCTAAATCCTATTTGTTCACTTCTCTGTTTAAAATCCTCCAGAGTGTTCAACAGAATATACTTTGAATAAAATGCATACTTCATGCCATGAACCTCACCACCTCTGTGACCTCATTCCTACCACTTCCTCTAATTGCCTGAGTCCAGCCTTCCTGGCCAGTGAGTGCCTAGCTTGCTACTCTTAGAGACAGCCCTAGTGCGTCCTCTGCTAGGAAGTTCTTTCAGATCTTCATGGGGCTGGCTCTTTCTTCTTACTCAAGAATATCCTTACAGAGGCCTCCCTTGACCATCTCATATAAAGTAGCCCAGTCACATGCTGTCATATCACCCTGTCCTGTTTTCCTAACGGCAAATTTCACTATTGGAAATAATCCTATTCTTGTGTTTGTTGATAGCTCATTGTGTTTTCACTCTCTAGAAGTTCAATGACAGCAAGGATCCTGTTTCTCTTATAGTCACAGTGTCCCCACAGTGTATAACAGTGCCACACAAAGAGTGTAAAATGAATGTAATTAGAATATTGGCATGTAAGTGGATGTCCTGAACATCATGCAAACAAAGTATTGCCTGATGTAAATTATACATTATCCTTCTTACTACTGTGATGGGCTTTAAAAATACCCAGAAATAACATAACAAATTGTCCTTTTTGTCTACTCCTAAATCTTGGCTTATTTCTCTCTCTCTCTGTACTCCATCCCTAAGAAGTTTTATTTTCACTCAACTTAAATTATTAAGTCAATATAAGTGACTTTTTAATCTACCTTTCTAGCCACAACCTCTCCTTTCCCTGAATTCTGGCCTGCCTATACATATCTCAACAATTCTACTTCAATTTCTGCCATCACATAAAATTCAGCATATGGAAACCTGAAATTATTAATAGTATCTCTAAGGCAAAATCAGTTTTTCCTTCTGTCCTTAATACTTTTACCAACCATCCTCTGAATACCCATATTTAAAAGCTATAAATGATCCTGATTGTGAAATTCAAGAACTGGAAGAGACTGGAGGACAACAAGTAAAGAGGTCTTCAAGCTTTTTTAAAGCTGTGTTAGCCTTTTATAAAACAAAAGCTTACCAGGAAGTCTGATTTGTAAAACAGATGAATTTGCAGTTGTTCTGGGAGTTAAACTGGTAGTCTCTGAAGAAAACTTCAAAAAGAACCACTAATCTGGTCCAAACTTCCTTTTTCTTCTCCCTAACCCCCTTCAACACACACACACACACACACACACACAGAGAGAGAGAGAGAGAGAGAGAATTATAGAGCAGAAAATATAAGTCTAGAGACCTTAAATCTTCTTTGCAAGTAAGAAATAGTAATTCCGCCCAACACAGTTATCATCCACAACAATGCCGACCACATAGAAACAACTTAGGAGTCAAGGTCCCAAAAGATCAGTATTAGCTCGATGCTTACCTGCATCAGAAATGATTATCAGTTATTGCAAAGTTATACATTTCATGCATGGCTTTTACGGGGTGACATGAAATCTTCAGAGTTTAGAGTATAACTGCCAGCTTCTACTTATAGACATATTTACCCACTTCGAGTGAAAGAAGTCAAACATGAGTCCAGTGAAAACAACTGTGGCACCGTGAAAAAAAAGTAGTCTCAATTTCATAGCCATCCTCGCCTCACTTTCTATTTCTGAACATGGTTTTCAAACTCTCCGGGCCTCATCCTCTTCAGCATTATTAACGTGTGTGATGACATGCTAAGACTCTTTCAATCCTAAGTCTATGATCTGCTATTACACTATTCTAAAGTATTTCCCTTGAGCTACTGCATCCACAAAGAATCAGTATCACAAGTTAGAGGCAATTTGGAAAAGAACCAATCGTCCTACATGGATTTCTTGAGTATCTATCATATACCAGGTACTGGGCTGGGCATCGGAAACTCAGAGAAAAAGAAAGAAGGGACACTGTCTCACCTCAATGAGACAAAGGCCAACAAGGAAGCGCCTAGCAAGTAACCATATAGCACAGAGGTGGACACCAAAAAGAGGGGCACTGAGAAGCCTGAGAGGCAGAGGCAGTGGTGAGGGGGCTTCTGAAAATCAGGAAGGCTCTGCTAGGTTGGAGTAGGTGACAAATGACTCTAGATTTGGATGATAATACGAGTTGAGTGCTCAGAAAGAGCTGGAGGAGGTGCTATATGTGGCAAAAGATAAGCACATTTTGAACTGCCTTATACTTTTAAACAAATAATAGTAAGTCAGCATTTACTGTAATAAAAATACTTTATCAGGCCATCTCTCACAGTTCCCAAAGCTTATGAGGAAAAATTTAAGTCAATTTCCTTTTAATAAATATTATTTAACGACTGGAACATTTTGAGAAACATATATAAGCAGGCCGTGGCAGCACGTCACTCAGGGACAATAATCTAACAGGGAATTTCAGACAACCTAGCCTAGACTAAATGCTGGGCAGCACCTGGCAGACAAGGTGGCAAAGCCCCTATAAATAGTGATGATTCACTAACATGACATAAATCAAGATTTTAACTCACCAAAAACTAACATTTTGATTTAAAAACACAAATCAGTGCCATTAAACTTCACCAGCGGCCTCTAGTACATGAGTAATGAGATCATATCAACTTATATCATGTAACTAAAAGGAAAGGGTGGTTTTCTAAATGGTAATTCAGGTTGGACAAATAACACACTGTATCAAGTTTTGTAGCTCTAGGCCATATTTTGCTAAACACAAAGGTACATTATGCATGACTAAAGAAAACAGTGAAAATCAGAGCAATTAATTTCCCAGCTATGTTTCCCATAAAGACATCACTACTATGATCTGATTATAACAAACTTTTTTGCACTGCACAATGATCTAAGTGTGTAATAACTTACATATTTCACTAAGATGTAATATCCTTCAAAACATCCTTATAATGAAAGTTTTTCCAAAAACATTATTGATCCCTGGAATGTCTCATGTTTTAAAACTACTGACAAATCCTTTACTATTTTCTTTACAGTTAGAAATAATTCTTCTTGATCACTAGTGTGTAAAGAGGTATAAAGTACAAAGACTGAATATTTTCTTAAATACTAACGTCCCAGTTGACACAGGACATTTCCCATAACTTGCCCAAAACAATAATCAGGAGAGTTGTCACTGGAATCCTAAAAATATATGTAAGAAAACAGATTCGTTGGCATCAATTTAGCACAGCAAGAGATTTCCATTAAGTGCTTTTTCAAATTATTTGCAAACACTTTTTAGCTGAACCCTCTCATTTCCACTGGAGCCTTTCATGTTTCTTTGCAGAACTCAGGAACCTTTTCTCAGGTGGCTCTGCTTCGCTGCAGATAAGTTTGGTATTAACACATTCTCTTTATCTGTTGGAGGTAATGAAACGGCTCTCTTCCTCCGTTTTCTTTCACTGGCAACTTTGTGGCCGCTGGTAGTCACTGACCTCACCTTGGTGGAAAGGTGGCTAAAAAAACAGCAGTTCCTAATAACTCAAGGAAACTGCAGCGTTTCCATTCAGAACAAACAGCAGGACCCAGCTGGAGGGGTGTCCGCACCGCAGCGGACAACTTCCAAAGGCTCTTCTCCAACACCGCCAAAGACAGGGGGAAACACGGAGCCTGGACAGAAAGAGGGATGAGCAAAGAGAAGGGCGCAGACAGCAAGAGACAGGGGAGCCAGGAAGACCGGGAGCGAAAGCCTCTTGAGAGAGAGAGAGAGAGACACCAAGAGTTTGCGAGAGTGACAGAGCGAAGAGGATGAAGGGACAGAGGAGGGAGACACTGGGAGAGCCAGAGCAGGCGGTGGGGAGAGGCAGAGAGACGCACGGAAGGAAAGAGAGACCGCGAGGAAAGGCAAAGGATAACAATAAGGAGAGGAAGGGAGAAAGAAGAGGAGGGAGAGAATGAAAGACCCAGAACTTGAGAGAGAGGCAGAGAGAGAGACAGAGAAGCAGGAGAGAGAGGAGAAGAGACAGGCAACGGAAGCAAAGACGGAGCCCAGTCCGAGGAGCCGGGACCAGTCCCGCTGCGCACTTTCCCCCGCGGCAAAGCTGGGTCTCGGGAGGCGTCCGGGACAGGTGGGTGCCTGCGGGTCCCGCCTGGGCTGGCCTTGGGCCCCCGCCCCGCCAGGCTCCCTCCCATTTCCCGGATTCCGCGACTGCCCTCAGCTCGCCCTCCCGCCCCATCCCTCCGCTCGCAGGTCCGACTCCCTGCCTTGGCGCGTCCCTCCAGCTCCGAAGCACGTGTCCCGCCCGCCGCCGCCGCCGCCGCCGCCGCCGCCGCTGCCCCTGCCCCGACTCCTCGCCTGCGCGGGCACGAGGCCTCGGGGTTCGGGCAGAGCCGCCCGCGCACAAAGCCGAGGTGGCCACCGCCTGACCCCCTCCCCGCCGCCGCCGCCACCGCCCCACGGCGGCGCAGCCCGCCCTCTCCCTCGCGCGCTCCGTCCTGCCTGGGGCGACCACCGCCCAGCCCCGCACCCAGTTGCTGCCCGTCCCGCGCCACTCCTCGCTCTGCCCGGCTCCTGCCGGCTCGGCCGCCCCCCGCGCGCTCGGGAACTCGGCCACCCACAGGGGACGGGGCCCCGCCGCGCGCGCCTTACCCGCGGCTACGCTCCCGGCTCACGCGTCCTCGGCGCCGCGGTCTCCGCACTGCACTGCCCGGCGCCCCGCGCCCGGCCGCGCCGTCAACTTCTGGCCGCCGCGGCCGCTCCGCCGCCGCCGCCGCCGCCACGGGACTTTTTTTTTTTTTTTTTTTTTTTTTTTTTTTCTTCCCTCTCGCTCCTCGGCTGCCTCTGGAATTTTTTTTTTTTTTCACTTGCCCTCTCCAGCTCCCACTAGTGATTGGAGACTGAGAGCCAAGTACTTAGCGGAGGGATTACACTTCTCATCGCACTTGGAGCGGCCCCAGCACCGCCGCCTGTGTGCGGAGCGCGGAGCCGACTTGGGGAGCGGCGGGGTGCGGGCCGGAGGCAGCCCGGTTCGAGGGGTGCGCTTCCCAAGCCCGTCCGCTGCTCAGAGCATCCCCAAGATTTCCATCATGGGTCCTGTCCTGGTTATGTTTAAGAAGGTTTCCAGAAAACCTCCTGGTTTGAGGAACAAAGATTCGTGGGATTATTGTACCTTGAGAGCTGGAAAGGGCTCGCAGAGATGATAGAATGTCGTGGATTTCAACTTTTCAGGGCCATAGGCACTTTTCAGAAATTGATGAAACGTTGACACGCCTCGTAAAAAATGAACACATCAAAATTATGCCTGCAGTTTGAGGTGGGAGTTTTAAGAATCTTGAAATATATACAGTTGAGCGTCCAAGGAAAATGAAATATTTCCCTTCTACATATTTTTTGAAACCGTTAAACGAAAACTAACAACAACCAAAAAATAAAAAATAAAAACCCAAAAGAGAAAACCCATTCCATTTGTATTTGATGACAATTTACAGTTAGTCGTGTTTCTTTTGGAAAAGCATGTAACATCTCATACTTTGTGGTCTCCTTGCTAGGTCTTTAAGTGTTGAAACACTTTCTAAGTGGGTAAATACAAAGTAAGCTAGTTCACAGTCAGAAGATTTGGGGAGAATAGTTAACCTCTTTAAAAGCAGCTATTTTGCCAACTGTATTTCCTAGGGAGATATCTCGTGACTTCCAAACACTCTTTTCCTTTCAATACCTTTCAGCTTCCCACTCTCCAGCATTACTTAGTTTCTCCTTTTGTAAAATTTTTTTCTTCCAAAATATTGACAAACCGTCTCTGGTCACCACCAAGTGTGTGATCTAAGTCTTTTTTTTTCTTCATATATATTTCTATATCCAATTCTTAGCCTACTATTTTCCATCAACTCCTCCTTTTTCTTAAATTGTTTCTATTAAATCTTTTTTAAACATTAAATGTAATCTTTTTGCACTTACCAATAAAAAAATTCATTTGCGTATCAATTTATTTTATGCAGCTTGCACTTAGAGCAGGCAGTGCCCCCAATGTTTGTTGAGTGTATGAAAATGTGGTCATGTTTCTTCTATAAAAGCAATGTTAGAGTCTCCACAAAGGTCTTTTTGCCCCATGATATATCTGCCTTGTGATTTCTGATGCCAAACTGGAAGAAGAAAGGTATCTCAAAGAAAATTTCCAAAGCAGGTGAAATTAGTCATTGGCATCATCTCACCTTCCTTATTCAACCACTCTTCCAGTCCCCAGTGCCAGTACTCATCCTCTTGCCCCAAGAATTCCAAGATAGAATCAATTCATTTTACTCTCATCCCAATTCTTCCCTAATACCCTCACTCCCACCCCTTCCCCTTTTCCACCTCCTTTCTTTCAAAACTATAAAGGATATGACTACCTAGATAACCTTCTACCTGGTCCTCAATCCAATTTTTCATCATCTCCATACTCTTATATTAGCTAAGTTTTTTGCCGGGAGAAGGGGACTGGAAGACACTGTAATTAGAACTTCTACACAATTAAAATAAAAGTCAAAGCAAGGAATTATGAGCTATCACATAATTAACTAAAAATAATTTATTAAAAATGAAATGTGAGTTTAGAAATATGAGTTTTAAATATTGAAAATAAGATACCAAATTATAATTCCTTACAGAGCTTATGATTGTATACATAGAAAAGCTTAATTTACTGGAAATCCATAGAACTATAAATGTAATGTGTTGATCATTGTCAATATCTAATCAACATTAAGCAAGTTTAAAGAGGAAAGAAACCTGAATCTATCCTTTCTACTGTGTGAATTACTGATAATTTTTATTTGACAGCTGCATAATCTCCCTTAGAATTGCAGCACTCATAAACTGCAGTGAAATAAAGCAGACATTATGCGGAATGTTTTGGAGCTAGGGGTATTGTCACCTGTATCTTTTCAGAAGTTGCGTTAAGGATTATCTTTCCTTGGCTTAACTCCTCCATTCAGCAAATATCTTTCAGAGAATCTGCTAGGTATAAGATACTGATTCAGGGAATACAGGCATCTCTGGATAGAGAAGACACAGATTGCACTTCAATCAACTTACAGACAAGGAGATAGATTTTTTTAAATACCTTGTTTAAATATATTTTTTAAAATTCCAAATCAGAGAACAAAGGAAATTCCTGTAGGTCTTCAGGATGAAAAAAAGCACTCCAGGTGGGAGAAAATGGGGTTCAGGGGAGACTGTGCTTAAGGTGGGCCTTAGATGGTAGCATTTCTGTAAGCAGGAATGGGGAGCCTTGGAAAGAAGCTATTCAACAATCAACATTTTTGAGTGCCTATGACAAACCAAGCCCTGGTATTTGAGATTCAAACTCTGTCCATTCCTTCTTGAAACTCATAATACAGAAGAAACAAGATACTTAAACATAAAAGAACTTTCTATGAGAAGTACATTAATGCATGAACACACAATTATTGGAGCATAGGAAAATGAACTATTCTGCCTAGAAATGTCAGGAAAACCTTCATAGAGCAGTCACATTTTATAAGGGTCCTGAAGGATCTCTAGAGATCAAAGCGGGGCTAGAAAGAGAATAAACATTCTAAGCAAGGAGAACACTATGAAAAAGCATGGCATGTTTAGAGAACAGCTGGTATCTCGGTGCTGCTGTCCAAATGAGGAGGAGAAGGTGCAGCAGATGACACTCTTAGGCTAAGCAGAGTTGAGAAATTACCTTCTCAAACATACTAATGAAATTGATTTTTTCCTTATTAGGTAATGGAGCAGCATTGGAGATTTGTAAGCCAGGGAGTCAAATGGTGGACTGGGATTTTCAGGAGATCATTTAGAGATACCTGGAGAGGGAAAAATGAAAGCACTAAACTAATTAAGAGTCCGTCACTGAAAGAAGGAAAACTTGAACCAAGACAATGGTGTAACTACCAAGATTACCAGCAGACTCCAAAGACACTTCAGATATTGGTGACTGTAGCTTGCGATTGTGGTGCTTTTAAAGGCCATAGGAGCCAGATGTGGTGGCACATGCATGTAGTCATAGATACATAGTCATACATAGAGGCAGAGGTGTGAGGATCCTTTGAGTTCAAGACCAGCCCGAGCAACATAGTGAGACCCCCACATGCCCATACCATCTCTAAATAAATAAGTAAATAGAGACCACTGTGGGGAGAAGAATAGAAAACAGGGGCTTCACTGGGTGGCACGATAAATTTTAGCAAAAGTAACATTTTTTTTCCCCTCTGCTTCTACATGAGGAAACCAGGGCAGTGTATATGAGGACTCTCAAAATACTTGCAGGCATATTTCCAATTAAGAAAGACATTTGCCCAGGCCCACTGGAATTGAACTATTTGGGGAATTTATAAGTAGGGAAATAGGACAGACCTGGGGACACAGCTTGCTTCTATGCTATCAGTCTCCCCTTCTCCTTCCTCTTCATGGATATCCTCACTCCTATCACTTTCCTTTTCCACCCTCCTTTTCTCTCAAAACTGTAAAGGATTTGACCACCATTAATATTGTGTCATAAATCAAGGCATATCATGCTAAGTAACATTCTAGAACATGTGCTTTTAAACTATTTCTAATTGTGGAATAAAAGTCTGCCTCTTTTGAGGTACAGTATTTTAGGAATCAGGTGAAGGAAATATTTTTCAGTGTAAGAGAGATCTTTTTCTTGCTCTTCTGTTCCTACTGCTGTAGTTGTCGTATTGTCCACTGCTACATGTTGACTCTACATAAACAAAATAAGTGGTTAAGCCTCTCAACAAATGTAGCTTCCATAATAAAAGCCACATTTATGGCGTGGTCAGGCACACTACTAAGTAGTTCACATTTATTATCAACCTGAGGTCTCATAATAAGGTATTAGTTTATTTCCATTTTACAAATGAGGAAAGCAAGGCACAGAGAAGTTATATAACATTCCCAAGGCCATGCTAGAAATTGGAAGAGGCAGGATTTAAACATGAATTGTCTGACTCCAGCACCTCAGACTTAATCAGTGCACTAAACTGCTTCTATAGCAATGAGAATGTTTCTTGGTTTTTGTTTTTTGAGATGGAGTCTCACTCTGTTGCCCAGACTGGAGTGCAGTGGTGTGATCTCAGCTCATTGCAATCTCTGCTTGCTAAGGTTCAAGCGATTCTCCTGCCTCAGCCTCCCAAGTAGCTGGGGTTACAGGTGCACACCACCGCACCCAGTTAATTTTTGTATTTTAAGTAGAGACAAAGTTTCACCACTTTTGGCCAGGCTGGTCTCGAACTGCTGACCTCAGGCCATCTGCCCGCCTCGGCCTCCCAAAGTGCTGGGATTACAGGCATGACCCACTGCACCCAGCTGAGAATGTTTTAAGTAGACATTGAACAGACGCTATACAAAAACATGTCAAGATCTTGAAGCTAAGATATTATGGGAGCTTGATCTTAGAACATATGGAAAAGCAGGGTACTTGAGTCCTCTATATTTCTTTAAACACATTTTTGAGGTTCTGAAAGCTAGCTGCTGGGGGGAAAAGCTGGTGATAGCAGAGACCTGGGAAGCAATGAGGTCTGTGGCTTTTAAAACTCATCTCTCTGGGTCAGTGCTTAATCACCTTGGCTAGGCCTTTTGCCAAGTTGTAAGCTTCATTAGGATCTTTTCCCTGTCTTTTCTACTCTCCCCCGGTATTTTGCTAGCTAAAAATGGGTGCTTTTAGCTCAAAAGCAGATTTTTGCATGTTGTGCTGTGGATTGCATCATAAAGTAGCAATATTTCCCTCACAGAAGCATTTAGCAAAGGTAGAGATGGGAAACTGTGGAAGGAGTTCGTGCCTACAGGGGGTTGAAGGACAGACTCAAAAATTCTCTAAGACTCCTTTCTACTTTATGATTCTGTATTTAAAATATTATGAATAATTTTAATATTAACACAAATATCAATATAAATATAATTTTACATAATGTATATAAATACTAATGTTAGTCATGTGAATATGGATATTAATTCACATTAATATTAATTTATTAATTAATAAATTTTAATGTTTATTAATATTAAATAAATATGAATTTTTAATTTATTTCATTATTTGTTTATTAAATTTATTTAATTAAATAATGATGAAATATTAATAATAAATTAATAAATATTAATGTGAATTAATATATTTCTTGTTTGTTTGAGACAGAGCCTCGCTCTGTCACCCAGGCTGGAGTGCAGTGGCAAGATATCAGCTCACAGCAACCTCCACCTGCTGGGTTCAAGCATTTCTTGTACCTCAGTCTCTGAAGTAGCTGGAATTACAGGCATGTGCCAGCACGCCCAGATAATTTTTGTATTTTTAGTAGAGATGGAGTCTCATCATGTTAGGCAGGCTGGTCTCAGACTACTGACCGCAAATGATCCATTCACCTCTGCCTCCCAAAGTGCTGGGATTACATGGGTGAGTCACTGCACCCAGCCTGAATTAATATATTTCTGATTATTCATTCTGGTATATAATATGTCAGTGATAACCTCACAATTAAAATACACATCAGATTACTCTCATATCTGCTATATTTTCTGCTTATCATTTTATTTGGTTTTATATAAAACAACTATGATTATATATGGGAAGAAATAACACAGATATTCTAGTTCTGTAGCAATTTAATTATGTCTAATATGTAAGTTAAAGAAAAATAGAACTCCTCAATTGAAACAGAAACAAGTCATAAACTATGAAAACATCTGAAGTAGCTAAGCTACTGGTTCTGTTTTTAAAGAGAAAAAAAATCTCTTTGGTAGGCCAAGATGGGAGGATCCCTGGAGGCCAGGAGTTTGAGACCAGCCTGGGCTATATAGGCAGATCCCATCTCTAAAAAAAAAGTAAAAAATTAGTTGGGTGTGGTGGCAAATGCTTGTAGTCCTAGCTACTCAGGATGCTGAGGAAGGAGGACTGATTGACACCAGAAGTTTGAGGCTGCACTGAGCAATGATCGATCCACTGCCTGGGCAACAGAACAAGATCTGTCTCACTTAAAAAAAAAAAAAAAAAGAAGAAGAAGGCCAGGCACGGTGGCTCACGCCTGTGATCCCAGCACTTTGGGAGGCCGAGGCAGGCAGATCACGAGGTCAGGAGATCGAGACCATCCTGACTAACACGGTGAAACCCCATTTCTACTAAACAAATTACAAAAAGTTAGCCTGGCATGGTGGCGGGCACCTATAGTCCCAGCTACTCTGGAGGCTGAGGCAGGAGAATGGTATGAACCCAGGAGGCGGAGCTTGCAGTGAGCTGAGATGGCGCCACTGCACTCCAACCTGGGTGACAGTGCGAGACTCTGTCTCAAAAAAAAAAAAACTGAAGTAGAAATGTTAAAATGATTTTACATTTTTTTTGCTGTCAATATTGTTCCAACTTTTCTTAATAAAAGCAGATATCATACCCACATGTTTATATGCTGCCAAATTATGCAGGACTTGATAATAAATTAATCTCTTTGAAGTCACATTTGAATACAATGTCATATTAATATTGTTTTTTGAATGTTTAAATATTTCTAAAGTTAGAGCATCTTTTATTCTGAACCATCCTAATCCATACACCTACATAATTCCTAAAACTAGAAAATGAGGAAAAAATTCTGTAACAAAACTTATAAAAATAATTCCTACATCTGTTTCTTTAGAGTCTCATGTTCCTGATGACTTTTTCCTTCTAAAATGATTTGCCAACCTTGGAACTTTTCAGTGTTTTCCCTGACTCACAGTATATTTACAGTGTGTGCCTCAGGAAGAAATATACAGCAACTATTTCCTTCTGTACTAGAAAAAAACACAGAAAAGTTAGGTAACAAAAACAGATGAAGAGCAATTTTCTGATTAAACTACCTGAAAAGGATGAGTTTACTAAAAACTTATTAACTAAAAACCTATTCTTTCCATCATATTCTCTTAAATTGATAGAATTATTTAAGGCTAGTAGAGAAAAGAAATTTAAATTCTATTCCATAATTTTAGAGACTGTGCCTTATTTAAATTCATAAAGCTTTTAACATTGTGTTAATCAGAAATAATATTGGATATTACCACATTAACTGTAAGAAGACATTGTAGGAATTCCTTTTTGATATTCCTAATTATAAGACTAATGTCTGCATTGAGACTGTGAAGATACTCATGGAAAGCTATACAGATCTCCCACCTACCAAACCATGAAGACAGTGATGTCCAGGACATGCTGCAGGATGAAGCCCCAGCCTCTTTGGCAATATTCAAGGAATCCTAAAAAAGTTTCATGCTACTTTTAATGGAAAGGAAAATGACAGAACCAAAGTCAAAGGAGGAAAGACAAAAAAAGAGAGAAAACGAGTCCTCTAAGTAACAACAACAACAAAAATAGGAATGAAGGAAAAAAAGATCAAAGAGGAAATCGCATTCTAAAATACATCTTTTCTTTCTGGTGGCAGAATTTTGTTTTAACACACAAGGTCAAATTTGTGATTTTGTTAAGTAGCACTATGCATTAAGATGAGGTAGATATTTACACAGTAAGTCAGAATTACATGAAGTATTGAAGATCTGATTGTAACTCACCTGCTTAAAAACTGTAAAAGTTCTCATTTGCCTACAGAATAAACCCATACATTCTGGAAGGACCTTCAGAGCCCATATTGATCTGGTTTCAGCATTTTTTTTTTTTTTTTACCAGACATATCTTCTCCCAAATATTCTAGCCCCACAGACTGCTTGCCAACTATTTTTATACCTCCCACCATTTCTCCTGGCTGTTATACTGTCTGGCCCTTTTCATCCTCTGGCCTTCACCTTCTAGACCCTTTCATCATTTGGCCTTCACCTTCTAGACCCTAGTCAAGTGTTTTTTCACTCATAAAATATTTCTTTCTCTAGGAATATGGTTCACTGTTTCTCACACTTCTACATTATCACTCTTATGTATTTTATACCTTTGCATATTCTTTTTTTTTTTTTTTTTGAGACCGAGTCTCGCTCTTGTTGCCCAGGCCGGAGTGCAGTGGCATGATCTTGGCTCACTGCAACCTCTGCCTCCCAGGTTCAAGCTATTCTCCTGCCTCAGCCTCCTGAGTAGCTGGGATTACAGGTGCCCACCACCACACCTGGCTATTTTTTGTTTTGAGACGGAGTCTTGCTCTGTCACCCAGGCTGGAGTGCAGTGGCCGGATCTCAGCTCACTGCAAGCTCCTCCTCCCGGGTTCACGCTATTCTCCTGCCTCAGCCTCCCGAGTAGCTGGGACCACAGGCGCCCACCACCTCGCCCAGCTAGTTTTTTGGTTGTTTTTTTTTTGTATTTTTCAGTAGAGACGGGGTTTCACCGTGTTAGCCAGGATGGTCTCGATCTCCTGACCTCGTGATCCGCCCGTCTCGGCCTCCCAAAGTGCTGGGATTACAGGCTTGAGCCACCGCACCCGGCCTAATTTTTGTATTTTAAGTAGAGACAGGGTTTCACCGTGTTGGCCAGGCTGGCCTTAAACTCTTGACCTCAGGTTATCTGCCTGCCTTGGCCTCCCAAAGTGCTGGGATTACAGGCATCAGCCACCACACCTGGCCTCTTAGCATATTCTTAACACACGGTAGTGTTTCTGGCATATAATAGGTGCTCAACATATCTTGGCTATTGAAGGACAACAGAACCTCATAGTTTAGTTTAAAAAACATGAAGCCGAATCTTAGAATATCTATAGACTCCCAACTGTATTGGCCACCCCAAAAAAGATTTTTTGAAACAAAGATTAGCATTCTATAAATGGGCTATGTAGGCAGCGAGTACATGGGGTTTTGTTTCCGGTTTATAAATATTTTAAATTAATTTTTTTAAACACAGGAGTAAAACCCACACAAGTTTATTTACTGAGAGGCTAGGGCAAGCAGTAGACTGGTGCAAAATGGCACTAGTGGGACCTGAGTAGCAATTTGAATGAGGTGTGAGATGGGAAGGGCCCAGATGATGGAAGTCTAGTTAATCATGGGAGTTGCTGTCTGGGGGAGAGCTGGGCATGACGGTAAAATTTCTTTATTCCTGGCTGAGGAATTCAAAGACTATCATCTTCAACAGGTAGAAAACAGTCATCAAATCATCATCACATTGCTGGCCAGCACGGTGGCTCACGCCTGTAATTCCAGCACTTTGGGAGGCCGAGGCGGGTGGATCACTTGAGGTAAGGAGTTCAAGACTGTCTAGCCAACATGGTGAAAATACAAAAACTAACCGAGTGTGGTTGCATGCACCATGTAGTCCCAGCTATTTGGGAGGCTGAGGCAGGAGAATCACTTGACCTGGGAGGCAGAGGTTGCAGTAAGCCAAGATCGTGCCACTGCACTCTAGCCTGTGTGACAGAGAGAAACTCTCAAACAAACAAACAAAAAAATCGCATTGCTGAGTGTGTGTGAGCATTCTTACATTCAGAGCATTCTTACCTGAACAGAGAGTATCCCAAGATGTTGTGTGATGCAAATGAAAGCTCCTTGAGTACATAAACACAGAATTAGCAATCTGATACCTAGCATATATTACAGATTTCATAAACATATGAAGACTGGAATAACATAACATGACAATGTACATCAATTTCTGGCATTACTGTTTCACCCACCAAATGCTATTATAACAGAATAAGGACAGAATTGATTCTTCTTACACATACAGTCCTATTTCTGACCAAATAAAATTTGGTGTGAACCGAAATAACAAGAACAATAATAATATGGTTAAAAGAATGGCCATTATTTGTTCATTGCTTACTATGTGCCAGGAACTGTAGCACTTATTTCGTTATCTCATTTAATCATGGATACTACTAATACCATCATTTTACAGATGAAGAAAATGAGGTTTTGATAAACTAAGTAACTTTCCAAGGTCTCAGAGCAGTATGTGATGGAGTGGAGATTTAAAGCCAGGATTTTTAGGGTGTATATCTCACATTCTTAACTAGAACATCCCCTTAGACTTTCTGAATATAGACACACACTTACCTATAGTTTAAAGTGCAAGCTAATCTATGGATGGACTGAGGTGCTTCTAAATGGATCAATCATTTTGTTCTTTTTCCTGTTAGTGCTGGATGTTTCTAGAACCATGAACTTACCTTCGAACATTGTGTTATTATGAAACAAAAGAGATAAACCATTAATAATTGAAGAAATTTTTGATGTTTCATTGCCTTACAGTTGCTTCACTGCTTTTACCTGTGGACATGATGTCACAGATCATAAAATGCTAATGACAAAGCTATCATGCAGGTATCATAGAGGACTTTTAATATCATCTGATGTTAAAGATACAATTTTTATGCTAGGCTGAAATTCCAACATTAAGAAGAAGTGAGGAAACACAACTTGGCATCTCTCTTTCCTTCTGTTGAAGGTTTTAAAGCATTGAAATTGTATTGAATTGTTTCATGCTAAATTACTCTTATGATTTATTTTACACACACACACACACACACACACACACACATATATATATATTTTGAAACGGAATCTCGCTCTGTCACCCAGGCTGGAGTGCAGTGACACACTCTCAGCTCACTGCAACCTCCACTTCCTGGGTTCAAGCAATTCTCCTGCCTCAACTTCCCAAGGAGCTGGGAAAACAGGCACGCGCCACCATGTCCAGCTAATTTTTTGTATTTTTAGTAGAGACGGGGTTTCACCATGCTGGCCAGACTGGTCTCGAACTCCTGACCTCAAGTGATCCGCCTGCCTCAGCCTCCCAAAGTGCTGGGATTACAGGCACGAGCCACCACGCCCGGCCATTTATTTTTTTACTTTTATTTTAAATTCAGGGGTACATGTACAGGTGTGCTATATAGGTAAACTTGTGTCATGGGGGTTTGTTGAACAGATTATTTCATCACCTAGGTATTCAGCATCACCTAGGTATTAAGCCTAGTACCCATTAGTTATTTTTCCTGCTCCTCTCCCTCCTCCTACCTTCCACCTTCCAAAAGGCCCCAGTGTGTGTTGTTCCTCTCTCCATGTCCCTTTCTCCTCTACTAGTTGCTAAACTTCTTGAGGTTGGGACTATATCTTTGCATGTTTGTGTCTAGCATTTAGCAGACTCTGTAGCACATTCACCAGCATTACATACATGCTCAGTGAATAGACAGATCATACTATCTATACTGAGAACACATAGGTCAGAATTAAAGAATAAATAAAAAACCATACTGATACTTTAATATGAATTCTCAAATAGAAATACATAAGCCTTCTCACCTCCAGTATTAACCTGGCAAGAAAGAATTCTCAAAGCCGACAGGAAGCCTGGTACCTAGTGACAATAGTCTACTGTGCACACGATACAGAAACTAGAGACAGTGTTTTGAATGTTACTAACAAGCCAAGGACACTGAACAAGCATGATAAACATTCTCTGGACAGTAAAAAATCCACTTGGAGAAAAGCTACTTTTGCCTTTGAACACTCATTAATAAAGTTGCTGCCTTATTCTGACCTAGTTACAGTGCTTTTTTTGAAGAGAAAGCAATCGACCAAAAAGTTTATGACAATGAGGGACTATCTTTTAAATAGAAAAATAATAATTGTATATTTTTATGGTATACAACATGATGTGATGTTTTGCTGTGGGTATACATTGTGGAATAATTAAATCAAGCTAATTAGCATATGCATTACCTCACATCCTTCTCTTATTTTTGTGGTGAGAATAGTAAGAATCTATTTTAGTAGTAATTTTTTTTTTTTTTTTTTTTTTTGGAGACAGAATTTCACTCTGTTGCCAGGCTGGAGTGCAGTGGTGCACCTTGGCTCACTGCAACCTCAGCCTCCCGGGTTCAAGCTATTCTCCTGCCTCAGCCTCCCGAGTAGTTGGGACTACAGGCACGTGCCAGCATGCCCAGCTAATTTTTGTATTTTTAGGAGAGATGGGGTTTCACCATGTTGGCCAGGATGGTCTCGATCTCCTGACCTCATGATCTGCCCACCTCGGCCTCCCATAGTGTTGGGATTATAGGTGTGAGCCACCATGCCTGGCCTCTAGTAGTAATTTTTAAAGATACAGTACATTGTTATTAACTATGGTCACCATATTGTACAATAGATATCTTGAAATAATTTATTCTGTCTCATTGAAATTTTGTATGCATCAACAAACATTTATCCAGTCCCCCCACCTGCCAGCCTTTGGTAACCACCATTTTACTCTTTGACATACCAATTTCATATCCTTTAGACATATATCCGTAAGTGGGATTGCTGGATTATATGGTATAGTTTTCATTTTTTTGTGAAACCCCCATGGTGTTTTTCATAATAGCTATATTAATTTACATTCTTACCAACAAGCCTTACCTCTCCACATCCTTGCCAACAACATTTATCTTTTGTACTCACAATTATAGCCATTCTAACAGGCATGAGGTGATATCTCATTGTGATTTTAACTTGCATTTCCCTGACAATAGTGATGGCAAGAATTTTTTCATAAACCTGTTGGTCATTTGTATATTTTCTTTTAAAAAATATCTATTCAGGTCCTTTGCCCATTTTTAAATTGGGTTGTTTTCTTATAATTGAGATGAATTCCTTATGTGTTTTGGATATTATCTCTTATTCAGATGGTAAGCTGTCTATCGGATGTATGATCTCTGAATATTTTCTCCTCTTCTGTGGGTTGTCTCTTCACCCTATTGATTCTTGCCTTTGCTCTGCAGAAGCTTTTTAGTTTTATATAATCTCATTCATCTGTTTTTATCTTACCTGGCTTTTAGAGTTATATCCAAAGAATCATTGCCCAGACCTATGTCATACAGCTTCTCCCCTGTTTTCTTCTCTTTGTTTTACAGTTTCAGATCTTAGACTTAAGCCTTAGGTCTTAGATTCTGAGTTAATGTTTTTAATGTGGTGTGAGATGAGGGTCTAATTTCATTCTTCTGCATGTGGATATTCAGTTTTCTGAGCATCATTCACTGAAGAGACTTTCCATTCCCCATTGTGTGTTCTTGGCATCTTTGTCAAAAATCAATTGACCGTAAATGCATGGATTTATTTCTGGGTGAGGGATTTTAATGACTTTCAAATCATTTGACAGAACGTCTCACATGAATTATTACTACATCTGCAACTCATCATAACCTTAAAATTACTGATATTCCTAATTTCTACATTTAGCAACTTGAAAACTTTGTACTTGGTACACAGCATTTGTGAAGGCAGATCGATATGCACATAATATACATAAAATTAGTATAGAGATAACCAAGGTAATAGCCTCAATATTATGTTTGTGGCCATGGTTGCTGTTTTAATTATCTCCACGTTCCAGGATGACTTCCCCATGGGAGTATAGTAGAAGAGTGGGCATATATAGCCCTCAGGGAGGGGGCAAGGTTAGGAATCCAATTACCTATATGCTTTACTGTCTGTTACACCACAAAGACATAAACCTATTCTATTTTACTACTTACCTTTTCAGTTAATTTGTAATAGTTTGAAAGCATTATTTCAGCATACCCATGGAAAAATAGACTTCTGATTTGAAGATTCTTACGTTTTACTGTGATTTAAAAGCCAGCAGCCTTACTTAAAAAGAATAGCCTTTCTATGTAACTGCGACTAAGCTGGATTGTATACAACCATATTCCACATATATCAGATACATTTTGATACCAAATATGTCATATAGATCTTGATACAGTAGCCACAGGAAAGCCTTGGTAGCAAGATTTTCATTTGTTTAAAACTAACAGCCAGGAAATTATTTAGCTTCTGGCTCTAATTAATTTATACAATGTAGACCGAGGCTATGTCAATGTATTATTGGTTTGGAAATGAAAGAAGACTCAGACAGTTAAATTCCCCATAGCCTAGCTACATAGTTCTGTAAGCATAGGAAATTTGTTAAGCAGCAATTCGTAGTACTTTTTCTTAATGTTTTGTTTGTTTTTCTTTTTGTTTTCTTGTAGAACAAGATCTTACCAAATCCTTTAATCATAGTCTATTTTGTTGCACTCATATGGGTGTTACTGTGAAGGTGAAAAACTAATGACTGCAGCAGGAAAAAGAATTGGATGTGTCATGAATTATAGCCCTGCTTATACTTCTACTTCAACCATAATCATTTGTTTAAACAAAAAGTTCTGCATTTGAATTGTCACAATTGTGTGTGTGTTATAAACATCTCGTATTTCACCCAGGCTCAGCCAACACTTGCCTTTGTTGACACTCATAATCAAGAAATAAAATCTTATACTAACCAAAAATTATCCTTCATAAGAGAATATAAACAGAAGTCTGGTTCATAAACTTACTAATTAACACCTCTACTCTCATTTATTAACATTTTTGTTTCATCTTAAAATAATAAAACTTTATAACATGCTAATAATTTATTTAAAATTTTATCTTTCAAAGGCTTATCTTTTCTTAATGTTTGACTTAGGTTTTTTATACTATTGATTTTGCCTTTAGAAAATTTGCGTATCCCAGTCAGGCAATGTGGCTCACACCTGTAATCCCAACATTTTGGGAGGCTGAAGTGGGCAAAGCACTTGAGGTCAGGAGTTCAAGACCAGCCCTGCCAACATGGTGAAACCTCATCTCTACTAAAAATCCAAAACTTAGCTGGGTGTCGTGGCGGGCACCTGTAGAACCAGCTACTTGGGAGGCTGAGACAGGAGAATCACTTGAACCTGGGAGGCAGAGGTTGCAGTGAGCCGAGATCAGGCCACTGTACTGCAGCCTAGGCAACAAAGCAAGACTCTATCTGAAAAAAAATAAATACCCCTCTCCTAGAGCATACAAATAAAGGCACTAAGTATACATTGCATATCTTTTCTTAGATCAGATTCTAGTTCCTGTAATTTACTCCTCCTTTTCTTTTCTGATAGAGGGATTTATAAGATTTAGGATTCACTTTTGTATATGGCATATTCTTTCACTTTGGTTTTCCTATGGAAACCAGTGTATTTTCATAGAAAACATATTAGCTACTCTACCTTCCTATGTACTACATCTGGATTGCAGCCTTATTCTGAATGAGCACTGTAATTACTACATTCCCTAGACTGCATCAGAACTCATGAACAAGCAGAACTGCAACATGCAGCTTTCTCAGTAATCAGTAATCAAGTTCAACAGGATAATCAGCAACAACCAGCACAGGAAGGCAGAGTGTTTCTCTCACTCTCTAATAGCAATAACATATTCATGTTTTTATTGTTGGGGACCTTCAAATCATTTTAAGAAGTCACAGTTTTACGGTGGTGTCAATAAAACCAGAAAGACAGCCAAGAATTTTATGGTATAAATTTGCCCTACTAACTGTGCTTGAAAAGATGAACAGAGAAGAGTGATTAACGAGCCTAATGGTCTAAGTGGAAGAATACTCAATTCCAAGTTAATTCTCACTCAAGGTTTTTGTCTATCTAACTTACCAGGCAGAGAAGATACACAATTAATAATCCAAATTTTCAGCCTTCTCCCTGTTATTTTTGGATTCATTCATTCAACAAATATTAAACAGATTGATATTATGCTGGAATGCTGAGAATGCATTAGGCAAGACAAAAATCTCTGTTTCAATTGAGTATAAATCCAAACAGGGAATTACATAAAGCAGTTACTAGTATGGTTGTTTATTCATGATTTATTAGCGACTGTGCTAAGTGTCAGGGATACAGCAGTGAGCAAGACAGACAGGACTCTGCCCTGGCAGGAGGTGTGTATTAAGTCCTAAGAAAGCAGCAAGCATTAGCTCTTGTCAAACAGAGGGTATTTAAAATTGTCTTTAGGGGAATGGGATGTTGTTCTAAAGACAGTGACAGCTTATCTGAGACCCAAAAGGCAAATAACACGTGGTCATTTAATGGATGAGGAAAGGCAGAGTTTTCTGGCATGGGACTAGCAGGTGCCCAAAAGTCAGAGGAGCATCCCTTTGTCAGGTCCCTAGAGGTAGCCCCGTGTGGCTGAAGTAGAGGATGTACGACAGGATTCAGTGAAAGCAGAGATAAGCAGTTTACCAGACCGTGAAGGACATAATAAAATGGACCTTCATGGAATCTCAGCCAGGCTGCCTGGGTTCAAATCCTGGTTCAGACACAAACTCTGTCTTGATGACTTTAGGTATGGTGAATCATTCTATTGTCAACCTAGTTAATCTGAGAATCAAATTTCACACTCTTTTTTCACAGATAGTTCTCTATTATCATGGCCAACTAGAGAACTTTCACAAGATTTAGGAAATAGAAGTGAAGCAGCAGCCAATACCCTCTAAAAATCATTGTGATTGGATGTAGTGATGGACAGACACAGAGGTCCCTAGAGTGGCCCAGCTTGTCCTCAATCTGTTCCACTTCACTTCCAGCTCTTCTTCTCTACTCTGGCTCCTCGGACTAGGAGCAGCCCTAGGACCATCACTGAATACTTGACCACAAACCCACAGAAGTAAAATCTTCCCACAGACTTATCTGCCAGCAGCTTCACAGTCCCACTTGGGTGGCTGGATGTGCTTGGCTTTTTATATTGACTGGCTGGGAACCACTTGGATCTTCCAGTTCTCCCTTTCAGATCTTCCTTCCCCAGCATCTCATAATGTTATATATACACAGTCTATAATACATCCCTTATCTTTTTTTTTTTCAAACGGAGTCTCACTGTGTCGCCTAGGCTGGAGCACAGTGGCGCAATTTCAGCTCACTTCAAGCTCCGCCTCCCGGGTTCACGCCATTCTCCTGCCTCAGCCTCCTGAGTAGCTGGTTCTACAGGTGCCCGCCACCATGCCCGGCTAATTTTTTGTATTTTTTAGTATAGACGGGGTTTCACCGTGTTAGCCAGGATGATCTCGATCTCCTGACCTCGTGATCCGCCCACCTTGGCCTCCTAAAGTGCTGGGATTACAGGCAGGAGCCACCGCGCCCGGCCAATACATCCTTTATCTTATAACACACAGTGGATATGTTTCTCTGACTGATACATGGAACAAGTTGCTTAAGCTCTCTATACCTGTTTCTTTATCTTAAAAGAGGATGATAGTAATTACAATAGTATCTGCTTTATGGGGTTGTCTTGAGAAAATAATGTATGTTCACAAAATGATAGCTATTTCAAAGAGTTCATTCTTTACCTTAAGGTGAATGGGGAGTCAATAAAAGATTTTTGGTAAGTGACATGATTGGATTTTTGTTTCAGGACAGCCAATCTGAGTGAGATGTGGAATACAGATTTGAGGTTGGTGAAAGTAGAGACAGAGACACATTCTGTCACACTAATCAGAATTTTTAATCTTGGTAGCTTTAACTGAGTTAGTGGCCCTGCGGTTGGAGATCAGTGGACAGATTCGAGAATCTTTGAGAAACTAGAAATGACGGAGCTTGGTAAATTAAGCATGGGGAATGGAGAAAAAGAGACATGAAGGATTATTTTCAGGCTTCTAATTTAAGAAAGTGGATGGACCATGGTGAAGTTTTCTGAAACAGTAAAAGTGGAAACAGAACTTGTTTGGTGAGAAAGTGATGAAACTGGCCAGGCGCGGTGGCTCATGCCTGTAATCCCAGCACTTTGGGAGGCTGAAGTGGGTGGATCACGATGTCAGGAGATCGAGACCATCCTGGCTAACACAGTGAAACCCTGTCTCTACTAAAAATACAAAAAATTAGCTGGGCATGGTGGTGCGCACCTGTAGTCCCAGCTATTTGGGAGGCTGAGGCAGGAGATGGTGTGAACCGGGGGAGGCGGAGCTTGCAGTGAGCCAAGATCGTGCCACTGCACTCCAGCCTGGGCACCAGAGTGAGACTCCATCTCAAAAAAATAAATAAATAAATAAAATGATGAAACTTAGTTTTAGACATGATGAGCCCAAGGTATCCATGAGACATCTAATTGGAGATGATAAAGAGGAAGTTGCGTGTACTAAACAGTTGAGTCTGGAGATGAGACATGAAATATTCACCTATCTCCTAATCCATTATACTTATAAAGTGAATATATTTTCAACAAGAAAAAGGAATCAGCTCGGTGTGGTGGCTCACGCCTGTAATCCCAGCACTTTGGGAAGCCAAGGTGGGTGGATCACCTGAGGTCAGGAGTTCGAGACCAGCCTGGCCAACCTGGTGAAACCACATCTCTACTAAAAAACACAAAAATTTGCTGGGCATGGTGGCTCATGCCTGTAATCCCAGCTACTCAGGGGGCTAAGGCAGGAGAATCGCTTGAACCTGGGAGGCAGATGTTGCAGTGAGCTGAGATCAGGCCATTGCACTCCAGACTCCAGCCTGGGCAACAAACAACAGCAAAACTCCATCTCCCCTCCAGAAAAAAAAAAAAAAAACACAAGGAATTGAACGTGAATTCATGATTATTCAAATTATATGGAGATTGGCACGCAACAAATGTAGCATATACATTATTTTCAAGTACCCAGAGAACACTGACAACATCCTGCTGTGTAATGCAAATATTAATGCATTTCAAAGAACTGGTATCATACAGACCATGACAACTTTGAACACAGTTTCTCAAATATCCCCGGCATTTTCCTGGTGAAAAAAGGGGGGAAACTTTTAGCTTCTCTAGAAAGATTATCTATATCCCAGAATGACTATGCTCCTGAAGGAATTCCTTGCCCTTTGAGCAGAAAAATGGCAGGCTTTGCCTAATTCCCAGGACTTTCACATGTATTAGAGATAGCAAAGTCACTGGACACAGGAGAATTGTCACATCTTTTTGGAAAGAGTCAGGTACAGCCTAAAAAGATTAAATCTCCAAAAGAATCCTAGATTAGGTAATCCAGCAGCATCATGCATAGCTATAATTCTCTCTTAGTCCATTTTGTGTTGCTACAAAAGAATACCTGAGATTCAGTAATTCGTTTTTAAAAAAATAAGGTTCATTTAGCTCACAGTTCTGTAAGCTGGGACGTTCATGAGCACAGCACCACATCTGGCTGGCTTCTGGTGAGGGCCACGTGCTGGTAAAAATATGGTAAAAGGCTGGGTGCGGTGATTCACGCCTGTAATCCCAGCACTTTGGGAGGCCGAGGTGGGCAGATCACAAGGTCAAGAGATAGAGACCATCCTGGTCAACGTGGCAAAAACCCATCTCTACTAAATATCAAAAAATTAGCTGGGTGTGGTGGTGCGTGCCTGTAATCCCAGCTACTTGGGAGGCTGAGGCAGGAGAATCGCTTGAACCTGGGAGGTGGAGGTTGCAGCAAGCCAAGATCACACCATTGCACTGCAGCCCAGGCATCAAGAGTGAAATTCTATCTCAAAAAAAAAAAAAAAAAGAGAAAAAAAAGAAATGTATGGTCAAGTTGGTGAGAGCTGAGTAGCACATATGACCTCAGAATAATTAATGATATCTTCAAGAAAATGTGAACCAAAGTATATATTTGACTACCTAAAAATTAAGTGTCCATACATTGAAATGTTTATTTTAAAGATATCCAAACTAGAAGGCAAGATTTATTGGCCGGGCGAGGTGGCTCACGCCTCTAATCCCAGCACTTTGGGAGGCCGAGGTGGGCAGATCACGAGGTCAGGAGATCGAGACCATCTTGGCTAACTCGGTGAAACCCCGTTTCTACTAAAAATACAAAAAATTAGCCGGGTGTAGTGGCAGGCGCCTGTAGTCCCAGCTACTCTGGAAGCTGAGGCAGGAGAATGGCGTGAACCCAGGAGGCAGAGCTTGCAGTGAGCCAAGATTGCGCCACTGCACTCCAGCCTGGGCAACAGAGCAAGAATCCATCTCAAAAAAAAAAAAAGAAAAGAAAAAAAAAGATTTATGAGCAAGTTTATTATTACAGTATTGTTCATTACAATGCTGTAGATGGCCAAAATAATCATCAGGAGAACAGAAAAGGTACAGTTAGAAAATAGAATCATTTGCTGCTGTTAAAATGACAATAATAAATTATTTGAAATGATGTATAGTATGCATATTGCATAATGTTATGAGAAAAAATGTTTTCCACATTTTTTCTGCTATTAAATTGAAGAAATATGAGAAAGACCAGAAGAAATGTCTAATATATAAACTGTTACTGTGTCTGAATAAAAGATATATATGCTGAGTCTTCCTGTTTATGCCTTTCGAAGTTTGCTCAGATAATCACGAAAAATTTAACCAAAAAATGATATTAACAAAAATTATTATAACAATTTGAAATTTAAAATGTAAGGCTATATAAGTGCACAGAGGACAGAAGGGCTATGGTTGTTGCTACAGAGTAACAGCAACTTGGAGTACACAGACAGTACCACTGGAAAATGAGTGGTGGCTGTTATCCTCTGCCTTCTTGGGAAGCACTTGGAAGTGTAGAGTGGTCACTGAAGGATCGCCGAGATTGATATCATAAAGTTACTGGAAGATATTCAGAGCTAAATTCAAGAGGTGCGTGAAAAGTGGTCACAAAAAGAATACATATTGCAAAATTATAGGACTTAGGGTTAACGAGCTCTTAGGTATCAATTCAGAGAACATCATTATGTCTATTTTTTAAAGGCATATAATATGAGAAAGCAATTCAAAAATGAAGAAATACAGTTGGCCACTAGGCATATGAAAAGAGAACATTCTCACTTAGTAATCAAATTAAGATGAGATATTTTACCTGCCACACAACTTTTAATAATATTAATTGCTAACATATATTCAGTGTCTACTGTGTGCCAGTCTTTTCCTAAAAGTTTTAGATGTGTTGACTTATTTGTTTAACCCTCCCAACAATCCTAATAGGTGGGTTCTACCTCTTTGCAGATGAGAAAACTGGGGTATAGGGACAGAGCTCATCAGTGGGAGGTGCAGATGGAACCCAGGCAGTGCAGTTCCAAAACCAACCTTTTTTTTTTTTTCGGGGGGGGGGTTTCACTCTGTCACCCAGGCTGGAGTGCAGTGGTACAATATCAGCTCACTGCAACTTCTGGGCTCAAGTGATCCTTCTGCCTCAGCCTCCTGAGTAACTGGGACCACAGGCATGCACCACCTGGCCCAGCTAATTTTTGTATTTTTGTAGAGACAGGGTTTTGCCATGTTGGCCAGGCTGGTCTCAAACTACTGGGCTCAAGGGATCCACCTGCCTTGGCCTCCCAAAGTGCTGGGATTATAGGCGTGAGCCATCACGCCCGGCCCCAAAACCAACTCTCACCTTCCACACCATACAACCTCTTCAATAATATATATATATATATATATACTGAACATGTAATTATAATCAATAAATAAGATAACACACATACATCCTAATTACCCACTAATAATGCTATGAATATCCAATATTGTTGAGGGCACGAAGACAGCAAAACTCATAAAAACAGATTGATATATAAATTTGTACAAACTTTTGGGAGAATATTTTGGTGATCCATATGAATAACCATGAAAATGTTCATGCCTTCTTAGTCCAGCAATTATATTTCTACTAATATTATATGCTGTAGTTATGAATATTACATTGTCAATTTCTAGTAATAATCATAAAAAATAATTAGACATACCCAAATATTTACATGCAATGATCACAATTATCATATCTGGCAGTTGGGTGAAGGAAGCAGGGCCGAGGTAATGTCGACTGTTTGAAAGTCTGTTTCAGGCCGGGCACGGTGGCTCATGCCTGTAATCCCAGCACTTTGGGAAGCCAAGGCGGGCATCGAGACCATCCTGGCTAACACGGTAAACCCCGTCTCTACTAAAAATACAAAAAAATTAGCTGGGCATGGTGGCGGGTGCCTGTAGTCCCAGCTACTCGGGAGGCTGAGGCAGGAGAATGGCATGAACCTGGGAGGCTGAGGTTGCAGTGAGCCGAGATCACGTCACTGCACTCCAGCCTGGGCGACAGAGCGAGACCCCGTCTCAAAAAAAAAAAAAAAAAAAAAAGTCTATTTCAGAAGTAGTCTGACTCCTAGGTTCCATCTTATCTAGGTGAGTTCCTTCCTTACCCTCATGGAAAACAAAAATAAAGTTTATTCTGTAGAGAGGGCAAAAACACAGGGTCCCTGGAGTGGAGACACAGCACATTTGGTGTCAGGGGCTAAAGTGAATATTCGTGTTCTGAATGCCAGGACCCCAGCCTCCTTCTCCCACCTAGGTTTCTAGTGCTGGCCCTGTACCCTATACCTTGTGGGCAGAACATCGAAAGAACCCAGTGGCCCTGGCAATTTATCAACCTCAGAAACCTTCCTTATTCAAGCCTTAAAATGGAAATAATTATAAATATGTAGAGAGTTTTGGTGAGCACCAAATAAGGTTATATGATTATTTTCAGAGTGCTTGCAATGTGAAGTAATTAACAGAATAAGTTATTTTAAAAATTTGCTATAATTATTCTCATACTAAAGTGAAATTTAATAATGCTCCATTTGCATATTTATATTTGCATCTCCTACTCAAGTCTAAGCTTCACAAAGTAAGGCATGTGTACTGTTTGGTATTTTATCCTCAATGTTTAAGATAGCATCTGAATTAGTAGGAGTGCAATAGGTATTTGTTTACAATTGAATGAGTGAATGCTTATCTGATGATTAAAAATCCATGGGGCCAGTATCAGGTAGTTGAAAGAGAAATGAACTAGAACACAGGAATCCTAAATTCTAGATCTGGTTCTGCTAGATAACCTTGAACTAATCACCACAACCTCACTGGACCTTAGTTTTGTTTTCTATTAACTGTACTTGTTAATAGACTGAGATTTCTAAAGCCTCTCCCAGCAATAACTTGTTGTCTACATTGGGAAGAGCTGCCTCTGTGACTTTCAGGGCGCCTAATAGCTGTTTTTGAAGTAACACACGACGGCTTCTTTTGTTCACAGTCAGTAAGCAGGTATTAATTGAATGTTACCACTGTAAGAAGGCTGGGAAAACAAAGATTAAAAACTTACAGTTCTGTTGCTTAAAAACAAACAAAAATGGCTGGGCACGGGGGCTCACGCCTGTAATCCCAGCACTTTGGGAGGCCAAGGCGGGCGGATCACAGGATCAGGAGTTCGAGACCATCCTGGCCAACATAGTGAAATCCTGTCTCTACTAAAAATACAAAAATTAGCCGGGCGTGGTGGCATGTACCTGTAATCCTAGCTACTCAGGAGGCTGAGGCAGGAGAATTGCTTGAATCTGGGAGGCAGAGGAGGTTGCAGTGAGCCGAGATCGCACCACTGCACTCCAGCCTGGGGGACAGAGCCAGACTCCGTCTCAGAACAAAAAAAAGAAAACCATGAGAGATACCAATAACCAGGAATTCAGTAAAACATGATACATCTTTTTTTCACCCTATATAATGTTAATAAAATTATATCTATAACCCTATTACTATAAATTTTTTTAAACCCAAGATAGCCTATTATCTTCTCTTTATTAGCATGACACCAAAACCAGAAGGAATTAATGCTCTAGAAAACTGAGGTAAGTTGCTCTTGAACAATACTTTCAAGATTTATTCTCACAGTTGATTCTTTTGACTAAATATTAATTTGTATTTCCAAACTGAATGACATGACTTTCAGTGATGTTATGCATAACCATAACACATATGAAGTTAATTTTTAGGGCTTGACAATTTAAGAAAATAAACATACAAGTTTATTCTACTCTCAACCTTCAGAAAATAAAAAAATAATAGCATCTGAAGAATTCTTATTCCAGATTCTTATCATTCATGTGGAATTTCTGCCTGTGTGAACATGGCTGATTGAGATTACTGTATGTGTCTATTTGGAACTGTAAAACAATATGCTGTTTCCTGTCCATTGTGTTTTATGGATATGGTCAATATGACAGCGCTATTTAGGTTCAATTTCCTAGAAAATTTAGTAAGTCATGTTTAAAATTAAAATTAAAACTTACTCAAAGTAGTCTCAGAATAACAGAAGCAGCAGAGAGGAAACAGTAAATCAATTAAAGAAACACTGAGCCCAAGTTGTTATATTATCTTGGTTGAACCAGAAACTTAATCTTTCTGCAATGGCTGACCTAATTGTACCACTAGATTCCCTTTCTAGTGACAGAAAACTCTTCCCAGCATCCCATGTGGTGAAATGTATCATGGGGAGCTTCTTTTTCATTTCTCTAAGAGTTGAAACTATTTTTAAATTAGCTTTATTGAAGAATAATTTACATACAATAAAACGTACCCATTGAAGTGCATAAGGCAATCAGTTTTGACAAATGCACATAGTAGTTTAACCACCACCGTAATCTTACAATAGAACATTTCTAGGAACTACCTTTAAAAAATATCCATTATCTATTCTTTCATTTATTTTGTAAATGTGTAGAGCATCTATTTTGCAACAACACAGGCAATATATGAATACAAGGCATGAATGAAGCATCTAAACTCTGGTCTCTACTGCTCATACATGTCAAAGCACTTAGAAAGCCATGCTGGGGGAGGGATAATGGGAACCCTTCCAGAATCAGGGCCAGAAGATCAGTCTAGACTAGATAATTCCAGAAATCCATCCAAAAGGAAACTACAAGGAAATTTACATTTATCAGGTTTCTACTTTGTGGCAAGCATCTTACACATGTGAGTTCTTATAACAAAATATTTTATGTAAGGAGAACAAGGCAGTGCAGAAAAATAGTTAAAGGCTAAGGCTGTGAAGATGACTTTGTGGGTTCCAATCCCCAACTCTGCCACTTACTGGCTTTGAAATCTTGGGCAAAGCAACAAACGTCTTTGGTTTTTTGTTGTTTGTTTTTGCGACAGATTCTTGCTCTGTTGCTCAGGCTGCAGTATAGTGGCACGATCTTGGCTCACTGCAGCCTCCTAGGTTCAAACCATTCTCCTGCCTCAGCCTCCCGAGTAGCTGAAATTACAGGTGCGCACCACCACACCCGTCTAACGTTTGTGTTTTTAGTAGAGATGGGATTTCACCATGTTGGCCAGGCTGGTCTCGAACTCCTGGCCTCAAGCAATCCACCCGCCTCAGCCTCCCAAACTGCTGGAATTACAGGCGTGAGCCACTGTGCCTGGCCTCAAACATCTTTGTGCCCAGTTTCCTCATGTGAAACGTAATAATCCTTCCCTCATAGGATTAGTACAGGTAAATGAGCTTGTACATGTGAAGCACTGAGAAAAGCACCTAGTATATAGTGAGAACTCCGTAAATGTTCACGACCATTGTTAATGAGTTCTTATGCTAGCTCGGTGTCTAGCATCACACAGCTAGCAAGTTTTAGACTGTAATATGAACACATGTGTGTGAGACGCCAAAGCTCATGCTTTTTCCACATCTTGGTTGAATTAGAAAGTGGCAATGATAAGCGGGCAGAAGGGACATGAGTCTGTTCATCTTTCCTTCTTCCTTGAAATCCTATTATCTCACCCCCTCCCCCAGCACCTCTAAAATGCCTAATTGTGGTGATGCTGTGGGGCACCACCCAGATCACCCCCTTCGGCCCAAGGCACCTATCCTTCCTTTCCCCTCCCCGTTCTGGGGTTATACTTTAATAATAATTTGACTGCTTATGGCTCACAACTGCATGCCTCTCTGGGAATTATTTTTGGCCAAAGGTAGTTGCCTCACCCAAGATTATGTCCCATCCTCAGGGACTGCTTATATATAATCAACATTTTATGTGAGTTTGAGTTTCCAGGCTCTCCCGCTTTAACTCAGGACATCTCTGAAGGGCCGTCCCACTTGCAGAGTTTCCCTGTGTGATCAGCAGAGCTCTCTGTTGCCACTGATTCCTCTTCCCAATCATGCTTTTCTTACCCCCTTACAAACGCTGCTCCAGGAGCATGAATCAATAAACCCGCTACGTACAAACCTCCATCTCAGCATCTGTTTCCAGGAAACCCAACCTAGGACTTGGTACTGGAAGTATTCTTAGGAAGCAGCTCTGCAGTGGGGCTTTGGAAGGGGCTCAGCAGATGGAGTATCAAAAGCTTCTAGCAGCTGTAGCAGTGCAATTGTTCATGAGAGGTTAAGGAGTATAGGATACAGGTGGAAAGGAACGCTCTGAAGGATGCTATTGTCTCAGGCATTTGAGAAGCATGGAGTAAGTGGTGCTTTTAAGGACTATGGAATTAGATGGATGTTGCTGGGTATTATTGATGCATTAGAAAAAAGAAAATGAAGACAATGGTGATTAATCACCAACTTAAAATGTGCAAGTCATAGACTGTCCTTGGCAGCATATAAAGAGGTTCATCTTCTGCAGCTAGAGGGCAGAAAAAGCTAAGCATCAAACATTAGACTTAATTAGAAAGGGGGTGAAGTCCAGAAGTTCGTACTCTCAAATCTGATTTGATTATCAGACCTTGATTGGAAAGGACGTGGGACTTCCAAAGAAAGAACATCTGGGTTAATGCAATCAAGAACTGTGAAATCTGAATCAGCTGAACCCTTTCAACCTGAAGAAGTGGCCCATTCCTCTCTGTTGAAGGCTAGTTGAAGGCCGGCCCTTCTAACCTTTCTTAAGGATGTTGCAGAAGTCTCTACCTAGCAAGATAAATACACTCTGGCCAGGCATGGTGGCTCACACCTATGATACCAGCACTTTGGGAGGCCGAGGCGGGTGGATCACTTGAATCAGGAGTTCAAGACCAGCCTGACCAACCTAGTGAAACTCCATCTCTACTAAAAATACAAAAATTAGCCAGGTGTGGTGGTGTGCACCTGCAATCCCAGCTACTTGGGAGGCTGAGGCAGGATAATAGCTTGAACCTGGGAGGTGGAGGCTGCAGTGAGCCGATATTGTACCACTGCAGTTCAACCTGGGCAACAGAGCAAGACTGTCAAAAAAAAAAAAAAAAAAAAGATAAATACACTCCAGAGGATGGGAAATAATCCTTATGAAAGTTGAAGGTTCAGGAGCTTAAAGTTTACAGTGACTTTTTTTAAGAACATATAAGGGTATCCCCTCAAAAATAAAGGACAAATTATTGCATCTCATATCCACCACACCTAAGAAAGGACAATGCTTTATAGTTCCTTTAAGATTTTGGAGACACCTTACCCACTCTGTGTGTCACCATGCTCCTTCTTTATACTCTACATCCTGTAGTGCCCCATTTAGGATCCTTATGGTAACTATTAATGTATCTTCACATTACATATGTTTAAAAATACAAAATAAAGTGTTTTAACCAATATGAAGAAACTAAGGTAATTTATAAAATTAGTACATATCTTGACATGTAAATACTTTGATTTAACTACACTGAAAGACACGATTAAGTATTATAATCAGATTTTTTGAACCTATATCTTTAAGGTTATAGTTTTCGAACCTGTATCTTTGAACCTATCAATTGTGATAATTACAATACAGATTGATATATAGTTGAGTTACTCAAATACCAAGGATGATGTTTTCAATTACATGGTTTTTTAAAATGGCGATTAGCTCTTGGTAAAGTTTCAAACATTAAAGGTGCAATTATGGCCAGGCGCAGTTGCTCATGCCTGTTTTCTCAGTACTTTGGGAGGCCAAGGCAGGTGAATAGCTTGAGGTCAGAAATTCGAGACCAGCCTGGCCAACGTGGTGAAACCCGTCTCTACTAAAAATACAAAAATTAGCCATGTGTGGTACCAGGCACCTGTAATTCCAGCTACTTGGGAGGCTGAAGCAGGAGAATCACTTGAACCCAGCAGGTAGAGGTTGCAGTAAGCCGAGATTGCACCACTGCACTCCAGCCTGGGTGACAGACTGAGACTCCGTCTCAAAAAAGAAAATTTAAAAAAAGTGCAATTATTTATCAGGTCCTTACATTACTGGAAAAATAATCAATGTATATTGAAACCTTGAAAATAAAATCCTCCATTTACATATAAAATAGAGTAAGGTTCTACATTCAGTTAATTATAAACAGATTTTTACCTAGTGTCCAGCAGGAGATTCAAAAGACATGCAATGTAAGTTAATTCTTAATTGTACAGAAATGTTTTTTCATTGAAGGCTACTAAATGCCAATAGCACTTCCAATCATTGTGATTACCCAAAATGCCCCCCTTTGAGGAAGTACCTATCTTGATAAGAACCACAGCTCTACCATATCTGAATTTCTCCACTTTCCTTTGCCACTCATTACGTGCTAGTTTCTCAAGGTATCAGCTGTCTGTTAGTAACCCCAAATCCATATCTCCTGCATTATTATCTTCTTAAACTTTAGATGTGTATTTTCAATTTTCTGAAGGATATAGAATCTGGAAATCTCACCCATACATCAGACTCAACCTGTCCAAGTCATTTTGTTAACTTTTATGTAAATCTATTTATATATCTGTTGTCTTAATCTGTGCCACTCTCATATACTCAATCATGCAAGCTAGTACCCTGGGTATCACCTTTGTTTCCTCCCAGTTCTTACTCCCACATCAACACAATCAGTAAGACCTTCTGATTTTGCCATCATCTCTCCATTCTATAACCATTGCACATCATACAGAAAACAGTTACCTAGCAACCAGAAGAAAACAGCTGGATTGTAAATGTGATCATGTTTTCTTCCCGATTTAAACTCTTCAGAAGGGACTAATCTCTCTTCTGTGTTCATAAATAACACCTTGCATGTACTTCAATCATTGCCTGTGCCACATCGTATTATAATTATCTGTTTGTATTTCTGCCCCACTAAGCTATAAGCTCCCTGATGTCAGGAATTGTGTTCTATTCAGTTGTACATCCCCAGGGCCTAGCACAACACTGGACACAGCACAACAGTCAATAAATATTTGCCAAATGAATTAAAATCCATAAAAAACCACAATACTAATGATTAACTTAATGCGAGTGAAGTAAGGAGTAACTTAATTATAACATACAGATTTGGGTGGCGGGGTGCTGTGGTTTATGCCTGTAATCCCAGCACTTTGGGAGGCCAAGGCTGGTGAATCATTTGAGGTCAGGAGTTCGAGACCAGCCTGGCCATCATGGTGAAATCCTATCTCTACTAAAAATCCAAAAATTAGCCAGACATGGTGGAAGGCATGAATCGCTTGAACCCAGGAGGCAGAGGTTGCAGTGAGCTGAGATCGTGCCACTGCACACCAGCCTGGGCAACAGAGCAAGAATACATCTCAAAAAAAAAGGAAGAGATTTGGGTGATGATCTTTACATTATCAATGAAATTATTGACTACCAAACTATTATCCTTTGAAATTTATTTCAGGGCAAAACAGATATTAAAATAATTTTAATACATTCTTTACCTTACATGAACAATAACAAAAGGGTTGGTCTGATAACTTGATGAACTTATTTTCTCTGTTTTAACAGCTTCTCTAAGCTGTTACAAAATCTTTTCTAATCATAAAAGGAAAATGGCTTTCCTGATTATCCTTTTTCTCATTTATTTAAAAATAGTCATTAAATAGCAACCATGTGCCAACCAATCTGTCAAAAAATGAGAAGGGGTGGGTATAGTGTCTAAGATCTGGTCTTTCTTTTGAGGTGTTCAAAGCATGATAGGGGAAAGAGTCATGTAAACAAAATCCCCAAGCACTGTGGCAAGTGCAACAATGAAGTTACGTGAAAAGCATTATGAAGGCACCAAGAAAATTGTGATTAACAGGTCATTGTAGGAAGGACGTGGAGCAGGCTTCCTAGATAAAGTCACACTTGAATTTGGTGGTGTTGTTCTGTCAGGTTAGGTGAGGTTACGCCATGGTAACAAACATCACCAATGTTTCTGTTGCTCTAATACATGCACGAGTTGTACACATCACTCATGTTACACATCCAATTCCAGTTAGCAGGAAACTACTGCTCAATATAGTCCCTAGGAGCCCCTGGTGACAGAGACTTCATCTCAGCAGGTCCCTTCATGATAGCTGGAGCAGGGGGAGAGAACTCGGCAACCCTCACCCTTGAAACTTCTGCCAGGAAATTTCGGCCTGATGAATATAGCACATCTGCTCACCACATACTGGAAAAAGCAAGTCACATGACCACATCTAATTTAAAACAGGATGGGAAAAGAGCGATCTTACCAAGTGCCTGAAAGCAGGAGAAATTGACCATTTGTAAATGGCCCTAAAGATCACCAGTTATTAAGGATGAACAAGATTGTGTTACATGAAGAAGAGAAGGAATAGCAGGCACAATGTCACAGAGTGTGTTGTGATGAAACAGGAGTGCTCCCTGACCCCCCTCGCAGGATGTGCAACAAGGGTATGGCTTGTCTGTCTGGCCACTGAATGCTCAAACCCTTTACAGGATAGGGAGCACACAGATAGGCAGGTGCAGAAAGTGGGGCAAGTGTTTTTGGGCTCCAGCCCCACCGCAGCACCTAGGGGTGGGTGCCTGTGACTCTAGAAGCCCCAGTGGGCATGCCACAGTGCTCTTTTAGCTCTGTTGTCCACAGATGGCTTAAGAGTTAACCAGCTCAGTGCCCTCTTGGTACCCAGGTTCTTGTCCGGTGTCCAGGAAGAATGAGGTCACACACAGACTTGAAGGATGGTGAATGCAGGGATTTTACTGGGTGATGGAGGTGGTTCTCAGTGAATGAATGCAGAGCTGGAAAGGGAATGAGTGGGAAGATGATCTTCCCCTGGAGTAAAGAAAGAAGAAAAAAGAGAGAAGAAAGAAAGAAGAAAAAAGAGAGAAGAGAAGAAAGAAAGAAAGGAGAGAGAAGAAAGAGAAAGAAAAGAAAAAGAGAGAGAAAAAGAAGAAAGAAAGAAAAGAGAAAGGAGAGAAAGAAAGAGGAAGAAAAAAGAGGGAGAGAAGAAAAGAGAGAGAAGAAAGAAAGAAAAGAAAGAAGAAAGAAAAAGAGAAGAAAGAAAAATAAGAAAGAAAGAAAAGAAAGAAAAAAGAGAGAAGAAAAGGAAGGAAGGAAGGAAGGAAAGAAAGACAGAGAAAGAAAGAAAGAAAGAAAAAGAAAGAAAGAAGAAAGAAAGAAAGAAAGAAAGAAAGAAAGAAAGAAAGAAAGAAAGAAAGAAAGAAAGAAAGAAAGAAAGAGGAAGAAAAGCAAGCAAGCAAGCAAGCAGGCAAGCAAGCTGAGAGAGCAAAATTCCATTGTGTCTTCTACATCCAGAGACGATGTGGACACAGGCCCATGTACTGAGTAGGTGTGTGAATGCGGATCAGCCTCTGGATGGAGGCTCTGACACTTCCCTTAAGGAGGTTGCAGCTTTTGGAAACAACAGGGTGCTTTGAACTGTGATTTCACCCCTGACTAGAAAACCACAATTCCCTCTGTGGCTTAAGGGTAACCCGAGTTTTGTTTTAAATTAAAAGTAAATTACTTATGTTAAAGATGCCCTAGGGACCATTAGGTATTCTATCATTTAAAGCAAACCAAGCAGAACTCTGAATTATTAGCATTCCTCTAGAGAGCACTTTGGACTATCTCCTATTGTCCATTCAATGACCAGTGTATTAGGAACTTTTGTGAGGATTGTATATCAAACTCAAAGCTTTTCCATTTAATTATCAGGCAGAGAGAGGGTCTAAATAAACAGAAAACATACGAATAACTAACTTACCAAAAAGCTAAGGTTCAGACTCCAGTGTGGCAACTAGTACCACAAATAGGCTTTATTTTTACCCTCACAAAACAAGTTTATTTAATAAAGAATTAAGATATATGTATGGATACAAAAACCCATTCACTCACTCATTTACTCATTCGATCAACTTCTAGCAAAGGTCCCAGCTGGATCCCAAACTGAAACTCCAACATAACAGGCATGCCTAGTAAATAGACACATTAGGTCACTTAAAGTTGAGCAAAAACTCTTCATGGGCACATGAAATTAGGGTCAGGAGAAGGTAGACAGCAAACCACTTTTCTGGACTCTTGATTCCACTGCACATTTGATGGGGTCTTATGTATAGAGGGACTGTATCCAGATGGTCAAGTTGCTGTCTGGGGAGGGACGGGACACAAACAATACTACTTCTGTGCTCAGGTGTCCAAGGGAGTCAAGGTAGAGAGGGAGAGGGTACTTTCTCCATTTCTACACACACACACGGCATCCGTACACAGTGGCCTCCACAGAGTATCATGCCATTTTTTGACACCCAGGGTACGTGCATGTGTGTGCGCAAGCATAGCCACCTTGTGGCACAATTCCAGGAAGTGTCATTCTGTTGGAGTGTAAGGAAATGGTGGTCCTGGGGTTGTGCAGGGCATAATCTTTATTGTCCTACACAGCCCTCCTGGCAGCCCTGTTCAGATCAGAAGACTGCATCCTGAGCGGAGATACTAGCATTGCCATGTTGGCCTCCTCATGCAGTTTTTAATCAGTAAAAATCAAAAGGGGGCTGGAGTAATCACCACGGTGGACCTGCTTTTCAGCACAAAGAAGCCATTCCTTTCAAATTCCTAGAAATAGCTGGGTGAGACATTAAGAGGGCTGGAAGGCCCTGCAGGTGGGGAAAGGTCTTGCTGTTAGTGTAACAGATGAGGGGCCCTAAGGAAGCTGGGTTGTAATGTAAAGCATTTACTGAGCACCTAATATGCTGCAGTACCATGCTATATATTTTTTAAAGCATTTTCAAAAATAAATAAAAATCAATGTATTTTACCTGGAAGTGTTGTCTAAAATCACAGAGATCCCTCTGTGCAGCATCTCATCCAACACTTCCCTCATGATGAATAACAGCCACTTCTGGGGGTACACACACACACACACACACACACACACAGAGACAGGTTTTTCTTACCCTATTCATATTCTCGTTTAAGCAGAAATAAATACTAAAATCCCCTTGGGTGCTCTTTTTTCGGGACTCCACATCCAACATAAGTGATAAAACAGAAAAGATTTTCTTTCCTTCCAAATTCCAAGTGGTATTAAAAAAGAAAAAGTTCCAATAAAATTGGTGGTGCAGTCAGTTTTGGTGGAGGCATAGCCTTTTCTTTTTGTTCCAACATACTGCCTACCTCTAATTTGGTCTACCCACAGAATGTCACTGCCAAAAAGGTGATGTTGAGAACAGACGGTCTTATTCAGATACATTCTTTGCTCAAAACAACTTGAAGTATTGAGATTATCTGATACAAGTGGCATCTCTTCTTAAATCTTCTTGTTTTGCCCTTGGACTTTGACCACTTACATGGATACAACGAAACCTCTGAAAATGCCTCACAGAAATATATTACTGTCCACATGTGTAAAATCTCCACTTCACTTTCAAGTCCAGTTTCAGCCCTACAAACCAACACAACATAAAAACAAGAAGAAAAAAACAGGATACTCTGCCAGCAAAGTCAACTTTTCCCACAAGATCCAAATATTCCAGGTTCATAGTACACATAAAACTTTTAATACTACTGCATTGGAAAGGATATTTCCAGTGATCCACCCATCTATTTTTTTTAGCCTTTAAATATCTTAATACCCTGGATCATGGTTCACACTCTAATTCTCACCCTGGACATGAAACTGTTAAGCTCCAAGTGACAAATTTTTATTTTAGGAAAAGAAGCTCACTACTTAACAAAATAAATTCATTTCCTCACATCTATTAAAGTTTGAAGACTGAACCTCCCTCTCCAAGACTCCGTCTCTAGACTAAGCTAATGTTTAACCTGCAGTTTACCTGGTACTTTGACAAAAGTTACATCAGAGGGCCTTTGTTAAACGTCCTTTCAGAGGTGATAAATGAGAAACCACTTTAACAGAAATTGATTGAAGCAAAACTCTTGGCCCACTTTAAAAGTTTTTCTCACACCATTCTCTGTCCTGATGTAAAGTCCAGGTTGACAAGACCGTGGCATTTTAGAGCCAAAATATCTCTGATCCTATAATTAAAAAGATGATATTGAGAATTGATATTTTCATTACGTTAAAATAGTATTGCTTGATCTAATGATCAAATGAAACTATGTCAGAATGAATTCTAACCCGCTAGTGGGCCTTCTATTTTAAACATTAGAATTTGCTCACTCTCATGAAAATTTAACTTGTGTACTGTTTAGAGGTAATACTTTTTTTTTCTTTTTTTTTTATTTTGGTAAAGAAGGAGGTTCTGTGATTTGGGGATAGTGAAACTCATTTTTAACTATTTGATATAAATAATGCATTTTGATCAATGTTAGTGACTGCCACTTTTTAAAACTCAATGCTTGTTTGACACCTGGAAAAGTGATCTCTCAGTTTCAAATATTATGATGGAAAAGCAATTACATTTTAAGTAATGTTTTGATTATACCTCCCTGAGCTTTATGGAAGTAAATCTGAGCTCTTGTTGCTTCTTAGCACCTATCACCAAGCATAGATTTAATGAAGAACTGCATACAATAATATCATACCCAAATACTAGAGGTGGAAATAGCAACTATGTTTCTTGCTTCAACTATGCTAACCACATAAACAGTTTTGCTTTTTATGATTAAACTGAATGGTCAGTTTAATACCAAAAAACAACCACTGTTAAAATAGTCAAATTTTTTAACAGGATCGTTCACATTTACATTAGTCAAGGTTCCCAAAACTTTAATTATAAAATCTTTTTTTATCAGTTCATGACAAAATTTTTCAAACTTAACACAAAATGAGTGATAATTGAAAATATCAAGAAATACCAAGAAACTGAGGTCGAATATACAAGAGAGGGTTATATTAAAATGGATGTTAATTAGAGCCTGGTTTAGGCAGCGTAAAAATCATAATTTAAATATTTTTGTAATAGAAAAACATGTGAATAGGCTCTTGTGTTCTTATGTAAACTGGCATAAATATGCTTGTATATTTTATGAAATGTAAGTGCCAGGATCCAAATGGCAAGTTTTAGCAGGTGTAGGATTCACGGCCAGTTTTGTGGTTTATCACATCTCCCCTTACAGGAAATGAAAGTGGAAAAAAGAAAAAAAAAAAAGCAGAAGCTGTGAATCTGGTCAAGGGCAATTGATGCTTATAAGTACACACTTAACTTTCTGGCTGGCATTCTACAACCTTGCCTGTATCATAGCATACTGAAAAATCACCTCTACAGACAATTTTGTCATAAGGCAATGACACAACCCTATCCTTATACAGGAGGTGGCTACAGACAAGGCAAGCAAAGATGAAAAACAGAGCTCAATTTAATAAAATGTGTATGGGATATTGTGTTAAGGAAGTAAATTTTTATTATATACAATAATAGATTTAAACTGGAAAATTAGGGCCACTTTTTAAATCATTAGAATGGGAAGAAAAATAAAATTTGCGTTAGTAAGTAGAAAAGGACAAATGTGAACTTTAGCATTGTTCTGAAGAAAAGACAAACACGTGACTTTCAGTAAGGCCACTGAGTATAGCTGTGTGGGTTGTAGCCTGCACCAGGGTGCCCAGCCCAGCAGACGTGGGAGAGCTAGAATCCAGGTGGCAGTCCTTTTGCGAAGCCATATACCCTAGTGGGTACATCTGTCTGCCCAGAGGAAGGGGCACGTTTTTCTAACTCTCAAAGAAGCAAAGGCCCTGTTTAAAAACAATGCACAGTGTTTCCTAGGGCTCTGGGAAGTAAAAAACTACATACACTGCTAGAGGAGTATAAATGAATACAATTTGTCTGAAGGGCAATTCAGAAATACGTACTGTATAAGATGCCTTCACATGTTCCATATTCTTTTAAACTTCAAGTCCCACCTATAGAAATTTATTTGAAGATTAGTTGTGGTGGTGGTTTTTAAAATGTGTCTATAAAATATGTAACACTCCTCCCTTCAAAAGATGGAGCCTACGAGTTCACGTAGTAATGTTTTGATTATACCTCCAGGTTGCACTCCAGCCTGGGCAACAGAGCAAGACTCCATCTCCAAAAAAAAAAAAAAAAAAAAAAAAAGATGGAGTCTAGGCCGGGCACGGTGGCTCACCCTGTAATTACCCAGCACTTTGGGGAGGCCAAGGCCGGCGGATCACGAGGTCAGGAGATTGAAACCATCCTGGCTAACATGGGGAAACCTCGTTGCTATTAAAAATATAAAAATTAGCCAGGTGTGATGGCAGGTGCCTGCAATCCCAGCTACTCAGGAGGCTGAGGCAGGAGAATCATTTGAACCCGGGAGGCGGAGGTTGCAGTGAGCCGAGATGGCGCCACTGTGCTCCAGCCTAGCGACGACATGGCGAGACTCCATCTAAAAGAAAAAAAAAGATGGAGCCTAATTCCCCTCTCTTGAATGTTAACCAGAGTTAGCGAGGACTCACTTCTAAGGGATACCATGTGAAGGAGGTGCTGCTATATGAATTTGAAGGCTAAATTGTTTGGGGGAAAGCAAAAAAAAAAAAAAAAACAGCTTTTATCTGGCTTTCCCTCTCTCATATCACTTTCTCTGGGGGGAAGTGAGCTGCCATGTTGTAAGAAAACTCAAGCAGCCTGTGGGGAGATCTATGAGAGGAAGAACTGTTGCCTTCTGCCAAAATCAACATTTACTAGCCAGTCATGACAGCCAAGTCTTTAATGTCTGACAAAACTTCAGGTGACTGCAGACCCTGCGACATCTTGACTACAACCTTACAGGAGATTCCAACCCAGAACTACCCCATCATGTGTGTCTCTGTTTTTATTTATTTATTTATTTATTTATTTATTTATTTATTTATTGGAGATGGAGTCTCACTCTGTCGCCCAGGCTGGAGTGCAGTGATGCGATCTCAGCTCACTGCAACCTCCGCCTCCGGGGGTTCAAGCGATTCTCCTGCCACAGCCTCCCAACTAGCTACAGGCATGCACCACCACGCCTGGCTAATTTTTTTTTTTTTTTTTTTTTTTTAGCAGAGACAGGGTTTCACCAGGCTGGTCTCGAACTCTTGACCTCAGGTGATCCACCCACCCCGGCCTCCCAAAGTGCTGGGATTACAGGTGTGAGCCACTGTGCCCAGCCTCATATGTGTCTCTAATTCCTGACCCATGGAAACTCGGAGGATAATAAATGTTTACAGTGTGTTAAGCCATTAAGTGTGGGCAAGTTGTTAATGCAGAAATAGACAAGAGAATATACAAAACTTTGATTTCATAGATATTTATTGCAATTATGTCTATAATAGCAAAGAGTAAGAAAAATGTAAACATTCACTATGAGAAAGTGATTAGAGTATTATCACATATCCATAAGAGGTTGACATTAAAAATGATATTCTAAAAAATGTAGAGAATATTTATTAATACTAAATGAAAAAGTAATTTGTAAACTATTAGACACAACATAATTCTTTTTTTCTAGTTGTTTTCTTTTTTAAATTTATTAATAGATAGCAGATGTACATGTTTTTGGTGTACATGTGATAATCTACTACATTCGTATAATTTGTAAAGATCAAATCAGCTCAACTAGGATACCCATCACCTTAAATGCTTGTCTTTATGCTAAAAACATTTATATTATTCTATTCCAGGTATTCCAAAATATACAAGATTACTGTAATCTATGGTCGCCTTACTGATCTATCAAACACTAGTTATTACTTCTTCTATCAGACTGTATATATTTACACCCATTAATCAACCTGTCTTCATTTCTCCCACCCCTCTATGCTTCCCAGCCTCTGGTAACCACCAATCTACTCTATTTTCATGAGATCCACTTTTTGAGCTCCCACATATGAGTGAGAATATGCAGTATTTGTCTTTCTGAGCTTGGCTTATTTCACTAAAATAATGACTTGTAGTTCCATCTATGTTGCCACAAATGACAAGGTCTCATTCTTTTTCATGGCTGAAAAATACTCCATTGTGTATACATACCACCTTTTCTTTATCCATTCATCCATTGATGGACACTTAGGTTGCTTCCAAATCTTGGCTATGTAAATGGTGCTGCAATAAACATGGGAGTGCAGATATCTCTTTGATATATTGATTTCTGTTTTTTAAATTTCTTTTTTGGATATATACCCAGTAGTGGACTTACTGGATCATATGGTAGTTCCATATGGTAGATCCATTTTTAGCTTTTGAGGAATCTCCATACAGTTTTCCATAGTGCCTGCACTAATTTACATTCCTGCCAACAGTGTTCAAGGCTTGTCCTTTCTCCACATACTTGCCAGCATCTGTTATTCCCTGTCTTATTTTTTTATTTATTTATTTTTTGAGATGGAATCTCACTCTGTAGCCCAGGCTAGAGTGCAGTGGTGTGATCTCCGCTCACTGCATCCTCTGCCTCCCAGGTTCAAGCAATTTTCCTGCCTCAGCCTCCAGAGTAGTTGGGATTACAGGTATGCACCACCCTGCCTGGCCAATTTTTGTATTTGTAGTAGAGATGGGGTTTCGCCATGTTGGCCAGGCTGGTCTTGAACCCCTAACCGCAGGTGATCTGCCCACCTCGGCCTCTCAAAGTGCTAGGATTAGATGTGTGAGCCACGGTACCCAGCTCCCTGTCCTTTTTATAAAACCCATTTTAACTGGGGTGAGATGATATCTCATGGTGTTTTTTCATATTATCTGTTAGTCCTTTGTATGTCTTCTTTTCATAAATATCTATTCAGATCTTTTGCCCAGTTTTACATCAAATTATTTGGATTTTTTCGCTATTGAGTTGTTTAAGCTCCTTAAATATTCTGGTTATTAATCCCCTGTCATAGGTTTGTCTCTTCACTTTGTTGATTCTCTCACTGTGCAGAAGCTTTTTCACTTGATGTGATCTCATTTGTCCATTTTTGCTTTGTTTGCCAATGCTTTTGAGGTCTTACACAAAAAATCTTTGTCCAGACCAATGTACTAGAGTGTTTTCCCAATGTTTTCTTCTAGTGGTTTCATAGTTTCAGGTCCTAGATTAAATCTTTGATTCATTTGATTCATTTTTATTTGATTTTTATATATGATGGGAGATAGGGGTCTAGTTTCATTCTTCTGCATATGGATATCCAGTTTTCCCAGCAGCATTTATTGAAGAGAATGTTTTTTTCCCCATTGTATGTTCCTGACACCTTTATTGAAAATGAGCTGGCTCTAAATATCTGGATTCATATCTGGATTCTCTATTCTGTTCCACTGGTCTAGGTGTTTGTTTTTATGCCAGTACCATGCTAATTTGGTTACTATAGCTTTGTAGTATATTTTAAAGTCAGGTAATATGATGCCTCCAGTTTTGTTCTTTTGCTCAAGATTGCTTTGACTATTAGGGGTCCTTTGTGGTTCCACATAAATTTTAGGATTTTTTTTTTCTATTTCTGTGAAGAATGTCATTGGTATTTCAGAAGGGATTTCATTGAATCTATAAATTGCTTTGTGTAGAACTGTCATTTTGACAATATTAACTCGGCCGGGCATGGTGGCTTATGCCTGTAATCCTAGCACTTTGGGAGGTCAAGGCAGGCAGATCACCTGAGGTCAGGAGTTTGAGACCAACCTGGCCAACATGGTGAAACCCTGTCTCTACTAAAAATATAAAAATTACCTGGGCATGGTGGTGGGTGCCTTTAATCCCAGCTACTTGGGAGGCTGAGGCAGAAGAATTGCTTGAACCTGGGAGGCAGAGGTTGCAGTAAGCTGAGACCTTGCCATTGCACTCCAGCTTGGGCAACGAGAGCGAAACTCTGTCTCAAGAAAAAAAAAAAAAAATAACTCTTCCAATCTATGAGCTTCATGAACTCTTTCATTATTTTGTGTGTCCTCTTCAATTTCTTTGACCAGTGTTTTATAGTTTTCCTTGTATAGATCTTTCACTTCTCTGGCTAAATTGATTCCTAGGTATTTTATATTCTTTGTAGCTATTGTAAATCGGATTACTTTCTTGATTTCTTTTTCAGATTGTTTGCTATAGGCATATATAAATGCTGCCAATTTTCGTATGTTGATTTTGTATCTTGCAACTTTACTGAATTTGTTTATCAGTTCTTATAATTTTTTGGTGGGAATTTTAGGTGTTCCTAAGTATATCAGATCATCTGTGAACAAGGCTAATTTGACTTCTTTCTTTCTGATTTGGATGTCCTTTATTTCCTTCTCTTGTCTGAATGCTCTAGCCAGGACTTATAGTAGTACTATGTCAAATAACAGTGGTAAAAGTGGGTATCCTTGTCTTGTTTCAGATCATAGAGGAAAGACTTTTGATTTTTGCCCATTCAATAGGATGTTAGCTAAGGCACAATATTACTATATTATGTAAAAAAAAAAAAATTCTAAAATCTATGTGTGTATAAAAACACTAGAGGAGTCTAAAATAAAATGTTAGCGGTAACATAGAGTTAAACTTTTTAATTTTCCCCTGCTGGTTTATATTTTCCAAATTTTCTACAATGAGTATGTATTACCTCTGTCAAGTTAATAAAAATTTTGTCAAGATTAAAACATACTGCGATGGAGAGGCAAGATAAATAGAACAGTAGAAGGTCAATGGTCCTGATGTTTGAGTTCCTTCTACAGTATTCCTAGAAGTGAACTTGCCCTTTATGTTTGACCACTCTAGTGAGCTGGAAACTTGTTGTTCCCCAAAACGACCCATTTCATCTTTAAGCAGCTTTTACTGAGAGAAAGTTTTTTTTTTTTGTTTTTTTTTTTTTTTTTTGTAGACAGAGTCTCACTCTGTCACCCAGACTGGAGTGCAGTGGTTTGGCTCACTGCAACTGTCACCTCCTGGGTTCAAGAGATTCTCCTGCCTCAGCTTCCCGAGTAGTTGGGATTACAGGCGACTGCCACCACGCCCGGCTAATTTTTTGTATTTTTAGTGGAGATGAGGTTTTGCAGTGTTGAACCAGGCTGGTCTGGAACTCCTAACCTCAGGTGATCTGCCTGCCTTGGCCTCCCAAAGTGCTGTGATTACAGGTGTGAGCCACCATGCCCAACTGAAAGTTATTCTTTATATGACCTAAAATTATTGTATCATTTTCTTTCAAAGTTTCTGAGAAGGCACATACTCTTAAGTGTGAAATAATCTCTGAAGAATTAAAGGAAATTTTCATTTCTCTTATTTTATATATAAAACTTTTATCAGTAAAGAACCAGATCTGATTAAGTTTTGATGGCTTGATATTATCAACAAATCCAGAGTTTATTGACAAATAAAACCGTCAATTCTTTTTTTTTCCTGATTGTGACACAAATACTATGCCAATGTCCACTTAATAAAAATAATTGACATTTATGCAGTAATAAAAAATTTGGATATAAGTCAAGGATTTTATTTTACTCATTTAAAGTGATTTAATATTCAGTAAGATGGGTCCTGGGAATCTATTTTTAACAACATTCTTTTCAGATAATTCTGGACCTCAAATTGCACTTTGAAAAAACTCTGTTTTAAAGATTTTACAGGCCGGGCGCGGTGGCTCAAGCCTGTAATCCCAGCACTTTGGGAGGCCGAGGCGGGCGGATCACGAGGTCAGGAGATCGAGACCATCCTGGCTAACATGGTGAAACCCCGTCTCTACTAAAAATACAAAAAACTAGCCGGGCGTGGTGGCGGGCGCCTGTAGTCCCAGCTACTCAGAGGCTGAGGCAGGAGAATGGCCTGAACCTGGGAGGCGGAGCTTGCAGTGAGCCGAGATCGGGCCACTGCACTCCAGCCTGGGTGACACAGCGCGAGACTCCGTCTCAAAAAAAAAAAAATAAAAAATAAAATAAAATAAAAATAAAGATTTTACAAAAGTTACACACCCTCAGAAAAACACTCACAGGCACAAACTTTGCACACAATTGTAAGAGTTTTATAAGCCTTCTCAAACCCATCATTTGTCCATATTCCAACAATTGTGGAGCAAGTCTTACATTCAGTATATTTATTCAGTAAACAGCAATTGGAGCATATGCTATACACCAGAGAAGGTTAAGGCTTAATACACTCTCCAAAGTCATGGGTCTACTTGAGAGCTTCTATGTTTTGGCATAATTGATCTCTTGACTGCATAAATCCCTGTATTCACCCCAGCTTATTCCAAGTTATGGCATACATAGGAAATGACCATTTGTTGTAGGGCTAAGTAGAACAGGCCAAAAGCACGGCATTCCAGCTTTCCAGCCTCAGTCCAGCCACTGGGAGGGATCAATATTACTGCCCGTGTGTAACCCATTTGCAGTATACTTATAGGGCCCACCACTTAGGGATTATTGGCATGGGTGAGATATTTTGAAATGTAGAGCCAAAAATATATTTTAAAAGATATATTAACTTATGCAATGATAAAAGGTGATGTCCAGATAACTACATAAATTGGTTCTTTTTAGGATGCACAATCCATGAAATAATAGCACCCTCAAACGATACTTAGAGGGTGACACTATTCCAATAATTGTGGAGCAAGTCTTAGATTCAGTATCTTTATTCCGTAAACAGCAGTTGGGGCATATGCTATATACCAGAGAAGGTAAGGTTTAATTAACTCTCCGAAGTCATGGATTTCTTCACTTTTGACATTTGACAGAGTTTTTGTGAGAAGAGGACAAAATGAAAAAGGAGAATAATGGGCATGTTTACATGATTTGGGGAGTTTGAAGTAGAAAGTTTAGACCAATAGGTATTACCTCTGAATAACCTCATTGTGCCATTCAGTCAGGCTACATAATAGACTCAAGAATATTAGGAAACATTAAGCTAAGAATAAAACCGGAGACTTCTGGCTTGAGATAGATTGAAAAGAATTTTCTACTGCTTAGTACTTAACAAAGATAACTGCATTAAAAATAAAAAGATTATCTGACATTCACTAAGTGCTTACTATATGCCAAGGATGGTTCTAAAAGCTTTATCTGCATTAAAGTGCTTTGATCTTAATAGCAACGCTTTGAGGAAGGCATTTGACAGACTGGAAAACTAACATAGAAGCTAAATATCTTCACGCCTAGTCTCATTGAGCAAGGAGCAGAGACTTGAAACCAGCAAGTGTGGCTCTAGAGTTTATGCCTTTAGTCTACTACAGCTGCCTATCATATGTTTTTTTCAAAAATGTAAAAACCGGCCACGCACGGTGGCTCACTCCTGTAACCCCAGCACTTTGGGAGGCTGAGGCGGGGGGATCACGACGTAAGGAGATCAAGACCATCCTGGCTAACACGGTGAAACCCCGACTCTACTAAAAATACAAAAAATTAGCCAGGCATGGTGGCGGGCACCTATAATCCCAGCTACTTGGCAGGCTGAGGCAGGAGAATGACGCGAACCAGGGAGGCAAAGCTTGTAGTGAGCCGAGACTGTGCCACTGCACTCCAGCCTGGGCAACAGTGCGAGACTCTGTCTCAAAAAATAAAATAAAATGAAATAAAATAAAATAAAATACATAAAAATGAGGCAGGCATGGTGGATCATACCTGTAATCCTAGCACTTTGGGAGGCTGAGGAGGGCAGATCACTTTAAGTCAGGAGTTCGATACTAGCCTGGTCAACATGGTGAAACCCCGTCTCTATTAAAAATACAAAAATTAGTCAGGCATGGGCCGGGCAAATGCCTGTAATCCCACCTACTCAGGAGGCTGAGGCAGGAGAATTGCTTGAACCCGGGAGGTGGAGGTTGTGGTGAGCCGCGGAGGCTTCACTCCAGCCTGGGCAAGAGAGCCAGACTCCATCTAAAAAAAAAAAAAAAATAGTAAAAACCAACAAGAACAACAATTCATCAAGTCACCAAATAAAGAAAGAGGCGCAATGTATTGCAATAGAGAAGCAGCTGATTCTGGAATGAAGTGACGCTGAAAGACATAGCTTGGCTCCGAATCCAGCCCTCAGCTTTCCAGAAATCATGTTGGTAAGTTCACAAAAATCCGAGAATTCCCACAAAAACTTCCAAATATGGAGAAAAGGAAATTGAGTTGGTTTTATTACCCTGTTGCTCTTCTGACTGAGGAACAGTGGCAAGGACTAAAGGGGAGAAGTGGGTGAGACAGAAAACAATCCAAAGCCCAAGAGCACTCACTCCCTATTGCGAATGGTATCGAGCCCTAATTAGCTGGAGTGAACTCTCGTACAGGATATGTAATAAAATCTCAGGAAAAAAGTGCAGGACCCCAGGTCATCTGACACAGCCTGCACACTTCTCTCATTCCCCACCGTTTCCTTAAGGTACAGATAAAAAGAGTAGAACATACAGAATCTCAAGCTGTCGGTGGGAAGTGGGGGGAAAAAAAAGACTTCAGATAGGCTAGAAAGAGTTGAGAAATCACTCAAACATCCTCAGAGCAACTAGACTGGGGAGAGTCACCTAGACATGATCAATACAAAAAGAACAGCATAGCAACTCCGCAATGTACAAGAAACAATGACAGCCTACGGACAAAATAAAGCAATACTCCAGCAACAAATCACCCGAAGGAAAGAAAAAATCCAGAAAAAAATAAAATTCAAAACACAGGAGATTCCTTTTGCACTGTTCATCTTAATGAGAACACAAACTAAATAAAGATCTTAAAGATGCGATTATACAACCAAATCAGATTGAAGAAATGTGGTTAAAATGAAACAAAGTTAATAGATAGGGAAAACAAATGAAGTCAGTACCAAAATAAAGATAATTGAGGTCTCTGAAGCAAAGGCCCCACAAAACGAACAGAAGATATATTCAAATATAGTATATTACAAGAAAACGTCTCTGAAATAAAGGAAGAAACTATAATTGCAGGATACAGACTAGTCTTCAGTAAAATTTAAAATGGAAATCTTAAGTTTGACACTCATCCTAGTAGTTACTGAACTGCAGGTTACAAACATATATATATGTGTGTGTGTGTGTGTATATATATATATTCTACTCAAAGAGAAAAATCAGTCTAGACTTTTAATGTAATTTACGGCAAAGTTCAACGCTAGTATTCAACGAAGCAACATTTACCAGGCTCTGAGGAAAAGCATGACCCATAATTATTACAGCCAGGAAAGAGATTCAAATATGAATGCAACACGTAGAATTCTCGAAGATAAAAAAAGTACTTAGAAATACAACCCTCTGGGCCCTTCTGAAAAAAACATTACTGAAATCTAGCCTTTAAGAGTTGAGCAAAATACAAAATTCTCTATAGCAAATATATATATATCAGAATATATATATACTCAGAATATATAAATATTCTACTTGGAGAGAAAAATCAGTCTAGACGCTTAATCTAATTTACAGCAAAGTTCAATGCTAGTAGTCAATGGAGCAACATTTACCAGGCTCTGAGGAAGACCATGACCCATAATTATTACAGCCAGGCAAGATGTTCAAATATGAATGCAACAGGTAGAATTCTCAAAGACAAAGAAAGGTACCTAAGAAAACAGCCAGCCTGGCGCGGTGGCTCACGCCTGTAATCCCAGCACTTTGGGAGGTCAAGGCGGGAGGATCACAAGGCCAAGAGATCGAGACCATCCTGGCCAACATGGTGAAACCCCGTCTCTACTAAAAATACAAAAGGTAGCTGGGCATGGTGGCACACACCTGTGTATCCAGAATCGGTGGATTCTTGGTCTCATTGACCTCAAGAATGAAGCCGCGGACTCACGGGGTGTTACAGTTCTTAAAGATAGTGTGTGCAGAATTTGTTCCTTCAGACGTGTCTGGAGCTTATTCCTTCTGGTGGGTTCATGGTCTTGCTGTCAGGAGTGAAGCTGCAGACTTTTGCAGTGAGTGTTATAGCTCTTAAAGGCAGCGTGGACCCAATGACTGAGCAGCAGTAGGATTTATTGTAAAGAGCTAAAGAATAAAGCTTCCACAGTGTGAAAAGGTATCCCAGCAGGTTGCCACTGCTGGCTCAGGCAGCCTGCTCTTATTCCCTTATCTGACCCCTCCCACATCCTACTGATTGGTCCATTTTACAGAAAGCTGATTGGTCTATTTTACAGAGAGCTGATTGGTCCATTTTGACAGAGTGCTGATTAGTGCTTTTACAATCCTTTAGCTAGACACAGTGCTAGACAGAAAAGTTCTCCAAGTCCCCACTAGGTTAGCTAGATACAGAGTACCAATTGGTGTATTTACAAACCTTGAGCTAGACACAGAGCACTGATTGGTGTATTTACAACCCCAGAGCTAGACACAGAGTGCTGATTGGTGGGTTTACAATCCTTTAGCTAGACACAGAGCGCTAGACAGAAAAGTTCTCCAAGTACCCACTAGGTTAGCCAGCTAGAGTACCCATTAGTGTATTCACAAACCTTGAGCTAGATACAGAGTACTGATTGGTGTGTTTACAATCCCTTAGCTAGACATAAAGGTTCTCCAAGTCCCCACTAGACTCAGGAGCTCAGCTGGCTTCACCCAGTGTATCCTGAACAGGAGCTGCAGGCCACAGCTGCCTGCCAGTCCCACGCCTGCACCACAGAGCAGGGGGCAGCGCTCCTCGGGGAGGCTCCGGCCGCAAGGGAGGAGCCCACAGCAGAGAAGGGGGGCTGGGACTTGGTGGGCTACAGGTCTGGAGCCCTGTCCCGTAGGGAGGCGGCTGAGGCCCCGCAAGAATTCCAGAGTGGTGCATGCCCACCGGCAGTGCTGGGGGACCCGTGCAACCTCCACAGCTGCTGGCCCGGGTGCTAAGCCCCTCACTGCCCTGGGCTGGGGGCTCTGGCCAGCGGCTCCGAGTGTGGGGCCCATCCGAGCCCCCGCCCACACCTGCTGGAACTCTTGCAGGCCTGTGAGAGCCACGCGCAGCCCCGGTTCCGGCCCGCGCCTCTCCCTTCACACCTCCCCAGTAAGCAGAGGGAGCCAGCTCCAGCCTCAGCCAGCCCAGAGAGGGGCTCCCACAGGGCAGTGGTGGGCTGAAGGGCTCCTCAAGCCTACCAGAGTGGATGCCGAGGCCGAGGAGGCACCGAGAGTGAGGGTTGCTAGCACATTGTCACCTCTCACCTGTAGTCCCAGCTATGAGGGAGGCTGAGGCAGGAGAATTGCTTGAACCCAGGAGGTGGAGGTTGCAATGAGCCAAGGTCCTGCTACTACACTCCAGCCTGGTGACAGAACGAGACTCCATCTCCAAAAAAAAAAAAAAAGAAAAAAGAAAAAAAGAAAAGAAATACACCCATCCGGCCCCTTCTGAAAGAAACATTACTTAACTCTCGCTTTTAAGAGTTGAAGCAAAATACAGAATAGAGAAATAGGGAGCTGTGATAAAAGCTGATGGTGGCACAAAGTAAATTTAAACACAGAAATTAGTAAGAATGGGGAATGTGTCCTACAGAGTAGAATGTTAACGTTATAAACCTAGGCATTAAAATAAAACGAGTAAATAAATTCAAGACATGCATTGGTGAAAAAGAGGCATTGTGAGGGTGCTCATGTCCCATCGTTTGTAACAAAGGGTCAATTTTTACTTCACTTTGTTTTTTAGAAAAAGGGTCTTGTTCTCTCTCCCAGGCTAGAGTGTAACGCACTGATCATAGCTCACTGCAGCCTCAAACTCCTGGGCTCGAGCAATCCACCCACCTCAGCCTTCTGAGTAGCTGGAACTACAGGTGTGCACCACCACACCCCGCTGATTTTTAAATATTTTTTTAGAGATGAGGTCTTGCTATGTTGCCCTGGTGTAGTCTCGAACTCCTGGTCTCAAACTCCTGGCCTCAAGTGGTCCTCTGACCTTACCCCCACGAAGTGCTAGATTACAGGTATAAGCCACTGTGTCCAGTCAATTCTTACTGCTTTTAAGAGGAATGTTTTTTAAAAAAACAAAACAAAACTCATGGCAATGCTGATTTTAAAAAGCTATTTTAAAATTATTTTTTAGCCTTTTGTATGTCTCCTGAGGTGTATGTATAAACCATAAGTGTGTGTGTGTGTAATAATTTGTCTTCCATTTCAGCTTTTCTTTCTTGTCAGCATTCAAGTTAAATTAGATTTGTTGCTTTTATATTAGAAGTAGCATCTACTGTATGATTCTAGTTTAATGTAAAAAGTTGTATGTATCTAGTTATTTCTGTCTACTTGCATAGAAAAATAATTTAACTGATAGATGATTGTTAATGATGTTATTTCTAGTTCTGGGTTTTAGGTTTTTTCTTTCATGTTTATGTTTTTCTGTATTAGTTCTTTATAATCAATATGTATCTTTTTTTAAAAAAGTAATTAGGTTGAAGGAAGGAAAATAGGAAGGAAGGAAATATGTTAAGGTCTGGGTGCTAGAAATGTGAAACATATTCTTTGTATACTATTGTCTTTCTTAAATTTCCAATAAATAAAAAAATTTTTAAAGGGTAATAGAACTGTAGATAGAGCTAATGTTCTCTCACACACAAAATCAGAGGATTATGTGTAAAAAGTCCTCAGCTGGAATTAACTGATTATATTTTAATGTCAGGAATTGAAGACCTTCTAATTCAGTCTCTGTGTTCTATGTCTTGTGCATTGTTACTAAGCACTCCCACGAGGTTGTCTGCTTTTCCTTCTACCTCCCACCTCTCCATGGCTGCTACAAAAATCTCTACAAAGTACTGAAATTTGACCCTAGAGAATTCTTCCCTTAAAGGACACCCAGAATGAAACAAGGCAATACAATTCTGAATTCTCTTGTGGTTTTCTCTGAGTTAGTAGGCCAATGCAAACTAGCAAAAATATGTTTAATCTGTTATATCAAAAACTAACACATAGGCCGGCGCGGTGGCTCACACTTGTAATCAATTCCAGCACTTTGGAAGGCAGAGCGGGGCGAATCACTTGAGGTGGAATTCGAGACCAGCCTGGCCAACATGGTGAAACCCCATCTCTACTAAAAATACAAAAACTAAGCCGGGCAAGGTGGCGGGGCGCCTGTAATCCCAGCTACTTGGAAGGCTGAGGCAGGAGAATCGCTTGAACCCAGGAGGGAGAGGTTGCAGTGAGCCGAGATCGCACCACTGCGCTCCAGCCTGGGCGACAGAGAGAGACTCTGGACTCTGTCTCAACAACAACTAACACATAAATAAACCAACCAACCAATCAACCAACCAACCAACCAACCAAAGAACAGAAGTCTCAGTATTTCTCCTTCCTCAGCCTGCTTTGGGTTGAAAGTCACTACAGGTGGTATCGAGAAGACAGATTTTTTTTCCTCCATTCTTTCCTTAAGATTTGTAAGAAGCACCCCACTGCCCTTTCGTGTGAGTTGCTGCCATCAAAACGACTATTAGCTTTTTTGTGGGGGAGCGGGTGGGATGGAGTTTCGCTCTTGTTGCTGTAGTGCAATGGCACAGTCTCAGCTCACTGCAACCTCCACTTCCCAGGTTCAAGCGATTCTCCTGCCTCAGCATCCCAAGTAGGTGGGATTACAGGCATACGCCACCACACCTGGCTAATTTTGTATTTTTAATAGAGACGGGGTTTCCACCATGTTGGTGTGGCTGGTCTCAAACTCCTGACCTCAGGTGATCCGCCCACCTCGGCCTCCCAAAGTGCTGGGATAACAGGCGTGAGCCACCGCGCCCGGCCAAAATGATTATGTTTATACCTTTTGGAAAATTGTTTAAAAAAAAACCTTTAGCAGGCAGGAGCAATTATTGTGGAGCTAATGGTTAAATCTATATATGGAGAATCACAGAGCCAGGGTATAGATTGAATGAAATGCTTATGGCATCCTAACATTTATGTCTTTTGAACATTCATCATTATGTCCTCCTGTTTTTCTGTTTTTGTTTTTGCTTTTTTTTTTTTTTAGTTTGTGTTTTTCTTTTTTTGAAACAGGGTCTTGCTCTGTCGCCTAGGCTAGAGTGCAGTGGTGATCTCAGCTCAACCTCCCAGGCTCACACCATCTTCCCATCCCAGCCTCCTGAGTAGCTGGGACTACAGGCATCTACCACCATGCCCAACTAGTTTTTATATTTTTTGTAGAGAGACATGGTCTCATTGTTTTGCCCAGTCTGGTCTCAAGCTCTTGGCCTCAAGCAATCCTCTCGTCTCGGCCTCCCAAAGTGCTGGGATTACAGATGTGAGCCACTGTGCCTGGCCTTAACTTGGTTTCTTAAAACTGTTGGCAATAAAGTCATACTTCCATTTGGTTGTAAAGATAAAAAAAAATTTCAGGTAAAAGTACTTTTGTTTACCAAAAATTAATAATCTGATGGTATGATATTCCCTGATATTAAATATTTGACAATTATAGCTGCACAACTGGCACTATTGAGATCAGAGAAGTGAAATTTGGCCACAATACTCAATTTTATTTCCTACTAAGTATATTTACCCTCTTCATACAACCATCCACATTATCTGTTTAGTAGAAGTTAGTTCACCTCCAAAGAATAGAAATAGTCATCCTAAATACATGAAGACAGACTAAATCATATTTCAAAGATTCTTGTCCCAAGAATCAACAGAGCCCCTCTGCAGAATGAACCTCAGGTTAAGTGAGAGTGAAGTGTGCTAGTTACTCCCTTTGCTCACTTAGGAGTGGAAACAATGAGAAGTAAGTATCATTCTTTCACTCATTTATTCAACAAATAAATATTGAGCACTAGCCAGCCTCTGGGCTTTTTCTCTTCTCTTTTTCTAATAATGGCACCTATATTTTTCTTTGGAGAATAATCCCCTCCCCGTTCCCACTCACAGTCTACTTGGCTCCACTGGGGCAAATTTCCTTTCCTGGCGCATGACCCAGGACTGGTCCATTAGTGGGTTGTGTTTTTTTTAATCCTTTTGGCCATAATTATTGGTTCAAGGATGGCACATACCCAAAAATAGACCCATGGGACTCAATTTTGGACTTTTAATGGAAATATTGAGAAAGAGAAGCTTTTTTCCATTGGATTGGCTAAGTTGAAAAATGAATCCTGGGCCACCAGCAGCCATTTTTCTACCTCAGTTTCATTTGGTTGGCAACTCAGGCCCTTTGAGCTTGTAAAGTTAGGCCCTTCTTCCAGCCCTAAGGGACCATAATTGGTCTTTCAGGTAGTAGTTGTCAACCTTGGCTGCACATTAGAATCACCTGGGAAACTTACACAAACAGACAAATCTGATGCCCAAGTCACACCTCAGAGCAATTTCACCCAGAATCTCTGGAAATAAGTCTCAGGCCTCAGTACTTTCTAAGGCTCCCAAGGTGACTTTAGTGTGCAGTGAAGTTTGAGACACACTGGCCTATGTCAATCATAGTAATGCTTTTTCCTCTTGCTAGTGATTGCTCTGGGAAAGGCATAGGACCCAGTTTTAGCTAACACGTATGGACCCAATTCTAGCCAAAAGAATGTTAGAGATAGCCCATTACTTCTGAAAAATTTTCTTCCCAGGTGAAAAGACTGAGCCCATGAGGCATCCTTTCTCTACCATCCTTTCTTCCTGCTTTGAGCCAGTTCAGTGAAGAACAGTGCCAGCTGAATTGTTACCATGAGATTACAACAAGCCTTAGGGATGTTCAGAAATGGCAGAATAGATAGGGAGAAAGAACTAGGGTCCTTGGGGATATTGTTTTTTTCATAAAACATGGGACTGCCTACTTTCGCTATTTTTGTTGTGTGACATAATCAAATGTCTTACTGCTTAATACACAGCTGAGTACTTCATTACTTTCTGTTGAAAATATTCTTAACAAATAACTAACCAATAACTTACTTAAGAAATAAGTTTTTGGCCAGGAACACTTGTAATCCCAGCACTTTGGGAGGCCAAGGTGGGTGGCTCACTTGAGGCCAGGAGTTCAAGACCAGCGTGGTCAACACGCCGAAACCCCATTTCTACTAAAAATACACACACACACACACACACACTAGCTGGGCATGGTGGTGCACACCTGTAATCCCAGCTACTTGGGAGGCTGAGGCACAAGAATCACTTGAACCTGGGAGGCAGAGGTTGCAATAAGCCGAGATCGGGCCAAAGTGAGACTCTGTCTCAAAAAAACAAACAAATAAACAAACAAAAAACAGAAAAGAAACCGGTTTTCTGTGTGAAATACTATGCAGCTATGAAAAAGAACAAGATCATGTCCTTTACAGCAACATGGATAGAGCTTTAAGTAAACTAACACAGGAACAGAAAACCAAATACTGCATGTTCTCACTTCAAAATGGGAGCTAAACAACAAGAACACATGGATACTAGGAGGGGAACAACAGACACTGGGGCCTACTTGAGGGTGGAGGGTGGAAGCAGGGAGAGGATCAGAACTACCTACTGGTTATTATGCTTATTACCTGGGAGCTAAATAATGTGTACACAGAGAGAGTAGAATAATAGCCACTGGAGACTTGGAAGGTCGGGGGTTGGGAGGGAGTGAGGGATGAGAAATTACTTCACAGGCACAATGTATACTATTCAGGTGACAGCTAAACTAAAAGCCAAGCTTTCACCACTATGCATATAACAAACATGACATTTTATCCATATAACAAAATGATACTGCTCCCTAAATCTATAAATAAATAGTTTTCTGTTTCCTGCAGGCATTTCTTAGCTTATCTTTTCTTTCTTTAAATATGATTTGTTTTAAACATGTATATTTATACTTCTATTTACATTAAAATAGTATCCTTATGTCAACATTTGAAATATAGACAGGTCTGGTTTTGTTGCCTGTTGTATCTGCTGGCTCTTGCTCATGGGACCTTATTTCCTTGTGTACTTGATTACCATTGACTGCTGTTTTCCTTTGAAAAATTCTATGTGGGAAATATTTGAGGCCTGAGATGTAGGTGGGTTTCTCCATAGGGGATTTGTGTTTACTTCTGCCATGTTATTATACAGGGTTACTATCAGTCCTAGAATATTTTAGGTTAAATTCAAGACTTGAATTTGTCGGGGGGGGGACCTCTCAAAAGATGTGAATTTTGCCTATAAGATCTCTTTCAGGACAGGCTGGAGGGTACAATTCCTGAGGGATAGCTGTATTATTTCTTTTCCCCATACCCTGCTTTGTCCAATGCAAGATAACTTTCCTTTCAATTCTTGAAATCTCTTGAGGTTGGAGGAGTGGAAGGAGCAGAAAGGTTTATTATCAGTTCACTCTTACAGGTTTACACATGTGGTGGAACCTTTGAGGTCCCAAAATATATTCGGAATTTACTTGTTAGACTGCCCAGTGTTATGATAGATGGGCTCTGTTTCCTGTCCTTCACACTCCACCAGGCCTTGATACATTAAGCTAGCTTCTGGTTATTCCCTTTACATGCAATTTGGCTTATTTCCTTACTATATTTTCAGCATTTTGATGCTTAAGCACGCACGTGCACACACGCGCGCATGCACACACACACACACACACACACACGGCATTTGTAGTCATTTTCAGTAAGAAGGTTAGTATAAATATGTTGATAGCCACATTTGAAATGTGGGACTTATAGAGGCTACCATCTTTCAAAAGTATTTGTTGAATCCCTTCTCACTTTCTATTCCTATGGATCCTGCCCTAGTTGAAGTCACTGCTTCCTACCTGAATTGTTTAAATCGTCTTCTAAACAGTTTTCTTCATTTCCAATCATTCACCATTAATTTCTTTTTCTACTCTGCTGACAAATACTTTGTAAAACACTTATCTATCATGTGATTTCTTTACTTAAAAATAACAATATAGGCTCCCTGTTGCCTAATGGAGGCCACACTGTAGTCTTTTCCCAACATAACTTATGTTCAACCACTTTCTTCTCCACACACCAAAGTATGACACTGATCCCTACCACCATACACTTGTGTACTTCCATACCTTTGTTCAAACACTCTTTCTGGGCATGTACTATTCTATGCATGCTAAATTTCTTCCTTCTTTGTGGACCAGGTCTACTGTCTTCTCTTCTCTGAGACCAGCCCTTATTCACCCAGGGAGAACTAACCCTTTCTTCTACAATTCTACAATATCGCATGTTAATAGTTTATTTGCATGGTCATCTGTCAAAACAGAATGTGAGCCTGAATGAATTCAGGAAACAGGTTTTACTGCATTTTAAAATTTTTAGCCTTAAGCATGGTGCCTGCTACAAAACCAGTGCTTAATAAATAAATGAATAAAGGCAGTTGACTTTATAAAATCTAGTGTGCAGTTTTTGTTTTGAATTCTCCACTATGGCAGAGTAGTCATAGCATTTCAGAGTTAAAAGACATTTTAGAAGTCATTAGTACAATTGCTTTTATGAGTGTGAAAAATTGAGGCTCAAAATAGTTAAGTGTAAAAGTTGAAATCCATGAAAACTCAATGGATGTTTGTTTGGAAAATGAATACTATTTATTCACTGTTTACTGAACACCAGCCATTGCTAAGTATGTTACATATTTATTTTATTTCATTTTCCCCGTGATCCTATAAATTAAGGATATTTTCTTCGTTTTATGTAGCATTTTATCAGTTATACCAACTATATGATCTGAAATAATGCCACAGGTTCAAGTTATTGGACCTTTTCATGGCCCCTGGCACCTTCTCCTTCAGCCAGTTCCTGGCTGCCTTGTAGAGGAAAAGGTTTTATTGCCTCCTTAACACCTCTGGTTACTCTAGGCTTTTAATTTTTCTCCCCCAGGGCTGTTCCTGACTTAGAGGTTAGAGCTTGAGCCTCTGTGCACTTTCTGCTTTTATCAAAATGGTGGCAAATCATTTTGTAAAGCTGTCTCCACACTCAAGGAGAGCTGCTTCTTCACAGAAAACAATTGCTGTATTTTGAACTCTGGTTTCTTAAAGGGACCACATCCTTTTTATGTCTATTTTACATATATCTCCTCTCACATCATGTCAACCAACTCTGAACGATTAACTGATTTAAACAAGCATCATCTGATTCCATAAGGAATCCTTCAGTCATAACAGTTTTCTGTCATAAGTTTTCTAATTGTGTGGTTTATATCTCATTATACCAAGTTAACCTAGCTATATAGGTATTTGAATTGTCACAAAATAATTTTCTAATTTTCCTAACTTCAATAAGCCTTTTTTTTTTTTTTTTTGAGATAGAGTCTTGCTCTGTTGCCCAGGCTGGAGTGAAATGGCACAATCTCGGCTCACTGCAACTTCTGCCTCCCGGGTTCAAGGGATTCTCCTGCCTCAGCCTCCCAAGTAGCTGGGACTATAGGTGTGCACCACTACGCCCAGCTAATTTTTGTATTTTTAATGAAGATAGGGTTTCACCATGTTGGCCAGGGTGGTCTCAATCTCCTGACCTTGTGATCTGCCCACCTCGGCCTCCCAAAGTGCTGGGATTGGAGGTGTGAGCCACTGTGCCCAGCCCGATAAGGTTTTTTGTTTTGTTTTGTTTTGTTTTGTTTTGCTTTGACACGGAGTCTCACTCTGTCGCCCAGGCTGGAGTGCAGTGGCCAGATCTCGGCTCACTGTAAGCTCCGCCTCCCGGGTTCACGCCGTTCTCCTGCCTCAGCCTCCCGAGTAGCTGGGACTACAGGCGCCCGCCACCACGCCCGGCTAATTTTTTGTATTTTTAGTAGAGACGGGGTTTCACCATGTTCGCCAGGATGGTCTTGATATCCTGACCTCGTGATATGCCCGTCTCAGCCTCCCAAAGTGCTGGGATTACAGGGGTGAGCCACCGCGCCCAGCCCGATAAGGCTTTTTAATGGAATTTGATAAGGCTGAAGTAGTTGGAGGCATTCAGTATTAGTAAATTAGACATTAATTGGGAGCAATTAGCTATAGAAAGCCTTAGTAAATCAACCTAAATATCAATAACCACATTTTTGCTACTTTTAATAAAAATATTGTTTTGCTTAATATAGATATTGTTATCACCACCCTGCTCAAGTATTGATTAAGAAATCATGGAATTCTTTTTTTTTTTTTTTTTTTTTGGCGATAAGCTCTCACTCTGTGACCCAGGCTGGAGTGTAGTAGCATGATCAAGGCTTACTGCAGCCTCAACCTCCCCAGGCTCAGGTGATCCTCCCACCTCAGCTTCCTGAGGAGCGGGGACTACAGGCACATGCCACCAAGCCTGGCTAATTTCCCTTCCCCTCCGTTCCCCTTTCTTCCCCTCCCCTCCCCTTCCTCCCCTCCTTCTCTCCCTTTACTTCTTTTTTTTTTTCAGACAGGGTTTCACTATGTTGGCCAGGCTGGTCTCAAACTCCTGAGCTCAAGGGATTCTCCCACCTTGGCCTCCCAAAGTGTTGGGATCACAGGCGTGGAGGTGTGGGCACACCCAGCCAAGAAATCAAAGAATTCTTTTTTTTTTGAGATGGAGTCTCACTCTGTTGCCCAGGCTGGAGTGCAGTGACACAATCTCGGCTCACTGCAACCTCCACCTCCCAAGTTCAAGTGATTCTCCTTCCTCAGCCTCCCGAGTAGCTGGGATTACAGGTGTCCACCACCATACCCGGCTAATTTTTGTATTTTTGGTAGAGATGGGGTCTCACTGTGCTAGCCAGGCTGGTCTTGAACTCCTGGCCTCAGGTGATCCGCTCACCTCGACCTCCCAAAGTGCTGGGATTATAGGCATGAGCCATCATGCCCAGCCCATAGAATTCTTAATAAATGGAAAAAGAATGAGAAAAATAGAAAATCACCACTAGGCAAATGTCACAAGGCAAGAGCCATCGGTGCATGTCAAGATTAGTGAGCAAAAGCACAATGAGAGACAGCGTATTTGTATTGTCGGAATGTGTCTCCTCACCAGATAATTATTTTTTTCTTTTTCTGTAGAGACCTGGTCTTGCCATGTCACCTAGGCTGGCCTCCTTCTCCTCAGCTCAAAAGATCCACCAGGCTCAGCCTCCAGAGTAGTTGGGACTACAGATGCACAGCACCAGGCCCAGCTTCACTAGATAATTTTTAATAGCAGAGGGGAAAATGGTAACTTCACAGTGAAGAAGCCTGGCAGACATCCCATTAACCAAATGAGCAAAGTTACCATCCCTAGTTAGAAAACCTATTGATGTTACATAAACTTTGATGTGCTGTAACCCGGTTCTTCTGTATTTTATTTTTTTCTAAAAATGCATAGCTTCGATTTAATCTTAGGAAACTTCAGATGAACCAAATTGCCAGACATTTTACAAAAAAACTGACCAGTACTCTTCAAAGTGTCAAGCTACTGAATGACAAAGAAGGCCTGAGGAACCTACTGGAGGAGACTAAGGGATCCTGGATTAGAGCCTAGATGAGAACAACACATTAGAGAGCAAAGTAGCAAACTTGAATGACATCTGCCATTTAATAGTATTGTATCCATGTCAATTTCCTGGTTTTGATCATTGGACTGTGGTCATAGAAGTTGTTAACATTAGGGAAGGCAGAGTGAGGGGTATACAGGAACTCTCCTATTTGTGTAATTTTTCTGTAAAGTCTAAATTATTTCAAAATAAAATAAAAGAAGTCATGGAATTCCAAGAATAAAATCTCTGGGCTCTTTCTCCTCTTCAATTTACTCCAATCAGGAGGAAATGGCAGACTGAGCTGGGTCAGTGTCTTGCACTCGTACTATCTGTCTGTACAAGGTGAATAGAGAAAAATGGCTCCGGTGTTAGGAGTTTACAATATGCGTGGTGTGCCCACTCCATCACTTGTAAATTCCCACCCTTTCAGCCCCTCCGTGTTGTTGACTTCATTCACCCGGCATAGTCATTCAGAGTTTTTTATCTTTCATAGCCAACAACCTGCACATAGACCGACAGTTAGAGCTAGCCTCACATTTCTGAATTCTCGTCCATCTTTTCTTATAATTTCCTGTTATTTTTGTTTTATTTTGATCTTTTCTCTCATATTTGTGTTCTTAAGTAATACCTCTCCTGTGTTCATGATATCTCTAAGTCTCCCTCACGCTTCTAATCATAACCAATTGTATCAGCTGGCAGTTCATAGAGCCAATTAAAATACCTTCACATCTTGATTTCTGCTTTTAAAAGTACATTTGTGTGGGAGCCTGAGGCAGGAGGATTGCTTGAGCCTGGGAGGTCGAGGCTGCAGTGAGCACTGCAATTGTCCACTGTGCTCCAGTCTGAGTGACATTGTCTCCAAAAAAAAAAAAAAAAAGGACATTTGTACACATTGCTTTACTTGACTCTGTGAAGTAGGTGGCTCTGTTGCCATTGATCCTGTATTCAGACAAAGAAATTAAGTCACAGAGATGACTGACTGCTCAAAGGAGAAAAACAAGATTGGGAGCCCCTCCAGCTGTGAGACCTAGAAGGCTCCAGTAGCACCGGAAAGCAATGCCACAGGGTCCTGGCACCAGAAAAGGGCGCTGCCCCAGCATGAAGGCAGACGTGGGGAGCAGCCCCGTGCAGCAGCCAGTGAGACTTCCCTCCCCCAGCTCCGTCCTCCTCAGGCAGCCGAGTCCAGGGAGACTCAGCACAAAAAGCCACAGAGACCTGGGCCCTTCCTTTGCTTTCCTTATGAAAAGTTGCCGCTTCGGAGCCCTCTCCATAGTTCCTCTGTTCCAAAGAGAAAACTCTCACAACTGTCATCGTTCCTATTTTTCAAAATGTTAAAAAAAAAAAAAAAAAAAGGAAAAACGTTTTGTTATTCCAGTGCATTTGCTCTCAAAATATACAGTGATTAGAGTGAGCTATGTCATTTGGCTGTGAATGTTGGACCACCCTTTGGTTTTGTCTGTTCCATTCTTGAAGTCCATGGGAATTCTTGGCGCTCAGTTTTCTGTTTTCACAGCTTTGCCCCAGCACCTGTTCCAAAAGCAATTGAAAGGGCTTGACTGGATCCTGATTCTTAATTTTCAGCTCACAAGCAAGAATGTTTAGGATTTAAGGTATAATACTATATTTTACAGTGTCAGAACTAAAGCTTTTATGTGAAATTACACCATAAAACACTTTTCATGATTTAGTGAGAAAATAGTATCTTTAAAAAGGATTTCGTCCTTTCGGCAAGAAGACAAACAGAAGCATATATGATAACCATGTATGGAGGGAAAGATACAAATTTGTACGGGCTTTTATTATTTTGACTTGTTCAGTAGATTATACATTTTCTCTTATGGAATCAGATACAGAGTAAATGCTTTATAAATGTTTCATCAAATGATGAAAAAATAAATTAAGGAATAATGACTTCAGTATAGTCAGATGTTTGCCCACCTACGTGAATCAAAGATCTTTTCAGTATTACCAAGGTACATGAATTATTCATTAAGGCATCAAGAATAAAAAACTTTAAATTAAGTACTAATTAATTCAGTATATACATAAAATAGGGTCCAAAACTGTTACCTGAGCATTGATCAAGTTCTTCCAAAGAGGATTTGTACAAAGTGGTCATTGGCAAAGCAAGTCTTTTATAAGATTTTAGCTGATTTAGAGGCCAGCAGGGGGAAAAAAAAGAAAATAATTTTGGGGCGTGATTTCTGGTGGCTTTTTTGTTAAGAAAAAAAGACGCCAAGCCTAAATGACTATAAACAGATTTTATAAACTCAATCCTTCATTTAAAATTCATTCAACAAAGCAAAGCCATAATTATAAGTGGCGCTGACTTAGTGAGACATTGGACATTGGTAGGGACTCCCTTCCTGGGTGTGGAGGGGCTAGGGCAGGGATGGGCTGTTTCTTTAGGGTCAGGTCAAGGCCAAGGCGATGGGAAGGCCTGGCTGAGAGCAATGTTAGGCCAAGGCTTGGGACCCTGGAGCATCACCGAAACAAGGAAGGGAGCAAGACCGGGCCTGAAATTTCAGTGTGAAGGGGCGGGCACCAAAAACTTACAAGTTTCGCTAAGAAATTGAAAACAGGAGAGAAGAATAAAGAGGTTTCCAGGCAACAGCTGAATAGGATGGAGGGAGCTGTTCCAGGAGGGAAGGCAGCCCCAGGGCCACAGGCTAGGAATGGCTGTGGGTGCAGAGGTCCCCGGAGGATGGAGGGTGGAGCTAGGTCATCAAAGGGGAAGTGCTTGAAGACATGAGTGGGTCACAACTAGACTTCAGAGAGTGTGCACAAAAGATAAAGTAGTTCTTCACACTCAGTTCATCTGTAACACAGAGGAATGTCATTCTGTCTCTTGACAATGGGTTTTGAATTATGCATGAAATGGCTTGTCTAAAATCAACTGTAGATGCACAATCAGGTCCTTTCAGAGAATTTCCCAAAGGACAAAAGAAGAAATGGTAATAAACTTTCTCATGTATAGAATTTAAGAAGAAAATTAAAATATTTACATTTGTTCACTTTGTACAAAGTCTAAATAACAGATTAAAAGTTCCCTGACAGTATTATCATTCAGGATTATTCTCGTTTAACGTATGGACTTTTGAAAACTGCATCTTTAAAATTTACTTTTACTAAACTGTTAATACACACATCCATAGAGATGGCAGTGGTCCACATACTGATCATTTTTATAACTCTACTTGCAAAAGTTGTTTATAAATTGCTTACTCAACTTATAATTTCTGTATTTGTAAATTAAATAGCAATGGGAGCAAAATAGCCATTTCAAACAGTTGAAAAATCTCTCTCCAGTCTCTCATAAAGATTGACTTGACTTGCGGGTTGGGTGTGGTGACTCATGCCTGTAATCCCAGGACTTTGGGAGGCCAAGGCAGGTGGATAACCTGAGGTCAGGAGTTTGAGACCAGCCTGATCAATATAGTGATACCCTGTCTCTACTAAAAATACAAAATTAGCCAGATGTAGTGGTGCATGCCTGTAATCCCAGCTACTTGGGAGGCTAAGTTTGAGAAACGCTTGAACCTGGGAGGCGGAGGTTGCAGTGAGCCGAGATTACACCATTGCATTCCAGCCTGGGCAACAAGAGTGAGACTGCATCTCAAAGAAGGAAAAAAAAAAAAAAAAAAGATTGACTTGCTTCATCAAATGAATAGTACTGTCCTAGAAAGAATCAATATCGTGAAAATGGCAATACTGCCCAAGGTTATTTATAGATTCAATGCCATCCCCATCAAGCTACCAAGGAGTTTCTTCACAGAATTGGAAAAAACTGCTTTAAAGGTCATATGGAACCAAAAAAGAGCCCGCATCTCCAAGACAATCCTAAGTCAAAAGAACAAAGCTGGAGGTATCACGCTACCTGACTTCAAACTATACTACAAGGCTGCAGTAACCAAAACAGCATGGTACTGGTACCAAAACAGAGATATAGACCAATGGAACAGAACAGAGTCCTCAGAAATAATACCACACATCTACAGCCATCTGATCTTTGACAAACCTGAGAGAAACAAGAAATGGGGAATGGATTCCCTATTTAATAAATGGTGCTGGGAAAATTGGCTAGCCATAAGTAGAAAGCTGAAACTGGATCCTTTCCTTACTCCTTATACGAAAATTAATTCAAGATGGATTAGAGACTTAAATGTTAGACCTAATACCATAAAAACCCTAGAGGAAAACCTAGGTAGTACCATTCAGGACATAGGCATGGGCAAAGACTTCATGTCTAAAACACCAAAAGCAACAGCAGCAAAAGCCAAAATTGACAAATGGCATCTCATTAAACTAAAGAGCTTCTGCACAGCAAAAGAAACTACCATCAGAGTGAACAGGCAACCTACAGAATGGGAGAAAATTTTTGCAATCTACTCATCTGACAAAGGGCTAATATCCAGAACCTACAAAGAACTCAAACAAATTTACAAGAAAAAAACAAACAACCCCATCAAAAAGTGGGCAAAGGATATGAACAGACATTTCTCAAAAGAAGACATTCATACAGCCAACAGACACATGAAAAAATGCTCATCATCACTGGCCATCAGAGAAATGCAAATCAAAACCACAATGAGATACCATCTCACACCAGTTAGAATGGCGATCATTAAAAAGTCAGGAAACAACAGGTGCTGGAGAGGATGTGGAGAAATAGGAACACTTTTACACTGTTGGTGGGATTGTAAACTAGTTCAACCATTATGGAAAACAGTATGGCGATTCCTCAAGGATCTAGAACTAGAAGTACCATATGACCCAGCCATCCCATTACTGGGTATATACCCAAAGGATTATAAATCATGCTGCTATAAAGACACATGCACACGTATGTTTATTGCGACACTATTCACAATAGCAAAGACTTGGAATCAACCCAAATGTCCATCAGTGACAGACTGGATTAAGAAAATGTGGCACATATACACCATGGAATACTATGCAGCTATAAAAAAGGATGGGTTTGTGTCCTTTGTAGGGACATGGATGCAGCTGGAAACCATCATTCTTAGCAAACTATCACAAGAACAGAAAACCAAACACCGCATGTTCTCACTCATAGGTGGGAACTGAACAATGAGATCACTTGGACTCGGGAAGGGGAACATCACACACCGGGGCCTATGAGGGGGGGGGGAGGGGGAGGGATTGCATTGGGAGTTATACCTGATGTAAATGACGAGTTGATGGGTGCTGATGAGTTGATGGGTGCAGCACAGCAACATGGCACAAGTATACATATGTAACAAACCTGCACGTTATGCACATGTACCCTAGAACTTAAAGTATAGTAATAATAAAAAAATTAATTAAAAAAAAAAGGAAAAAAAATGAATAGTACTGTCCTAGAATTGTGGAGCAACTTAATAAAAATAATATATTCCACTCTTTTACAGAGGGTGTGTTTTGATTTTCACATTGTAAAATTTTGTTTAAACATAGAATGTTAGCCTTAAAAAATTTGGAAACCTCTGACCTAGTCTAAACTGAGGCCCAAGATCACAGAGCATCTAAATGGCAGTGTTATGACTAGCATTTGAATTTCCTGACTTCCACCCCAGTGCTATTTTCATCAGAACATACTTAGGCAAGTAAAACAAAGTTGATCAAACTGATGTTGAACCTTAAAAAATTATAATAAAACGTAGTTCCAGATTTTGCCAGTATATTTATGATAAATAACAATTAAAATAAAAATAATCTACAAGATCTCCGATCTTATTTGTTTACTAAAGAAAAAGTTTTCAATCTGTAATACTGACCCAAACATAAACTTTATGTATCAAGGCCATGTGACACTATTATATTCATATTTTACTCCCTGGACATAAGAGTATAATAGAAGTATATACTACAACTGTGGAGGAGGAATTGTGCCAATGTCATAAAATTCAATCCCATAAGTTTTCAATTTTATACCAAAAACGTAAAAAAAAATAAGAACAGATTAAGAAATTATGCAGAAAACCTATTAAATGTTTAAGAGACAATAAAACTGCCACCAACCCATTAAATATTCTGTTGTAAGCATAAAATCAAGAACCAATAGTACCAAAGTTCTCAAAATTAAAAAAAAAAAAAGAGCATGAGGGGGATAAAATTCTAAAGGATGAAATTACTGAAAAGTTTTAAAAATGGCTTAGTCATGGATGCAAGAATAAATGTATTTAATAGTCTAAACATTATACATACATCCATTATTGCACATCATAAGCACAATAATTATCACGAGAAAATGAGAGTTGAAGATAGGATGTTTTAATTCAGGATTAAATTAAGAACTTGGAAATTTTTCAAATTCCTTAACAGAGACCTAAGAATATGCAGACCTAAGAAACTGATGAACAGTTTATTTAAACAAAGTTGGAAAGAGGACACATATTGTGTTCTTCATGAAGCACATATCTACTGTAGTTTCTTGAAGAAGGACTACAATTTGGAAAAGAAAATGAAATCATTTTCAAATGCAACATGTTACACAGAATATAAATATGCTTTGGGAATCAGAAAAGAATATTGATTTATGTGACACATTCTTGTAATATTAAATACAGCATCCTCATTTTGTTCAAATATTTGCTGACTACATGAAAGATTTCTAAGCAGTATTTGTGAATTGTTTCAGCAGACTTGTTGGATGTTAAAGGGAACTCAGTTAAAGAGGTCTTTATTGTTAGGGTAGATGTAGAATCTTGGTTTCTTAACAGCTGTTCTCAGAAGGGCCATGGTATGTAGACATTTAGTCAGGTTCTCTCATCAGAAGAGGGAGGTCCTACTTTGATTAAGCTCTTTTTATCCAGCCAAGTTAAGATACCTCTGGACTCAGACTGTCTGGTTTTGAATCCTGAGCTCACCATATGCTGGTCATGTGATAATATTATTCATCTTGAAAAATTATTTTGTAGTTGTAATTGGAAAATATGACACAAGCATATTCATTGCTATTGTCTACTGTTTTTGTAACTGCTTCCAAACAAAATTTGCAAAGTATTTAAATAGCATAGAAGAATTAAAAGCACCTCAACATCTATATAGCTCTAGCAACATGGCTGATGCCTCTTCCTTTAAGAGTTTTATATCCATAAATGTTTGCCTTAATGGCCTTGCTGGGTGAGAGGAACAGAAATCGGAGACCTGGGTCCGTACGGTGTGAGGAATCACGTGCAGGAAGTTGTCCCCACAATAAGCTGAGGTGCCAGAGGGCTACGCCTTCAGGATGCAGTGGAACTGTAAGTAAACTAGCTCTTGCCTAAATTTGCAGTCCAAGTTTACATCACCTGGGTGTCCCAGGAAAGTTAAGGTGGCTCTATAAGGGCAGTGTCCCCAAGCTTGTGTAACTGTTACACGTTAAGGCCAAAAAGCATGATAGAAAGTAAAGACAGTAATTTAATAATAACAAATATTTAATTCATCAGACTATATAACACTTTATTTTATAAATAACACTATATATTTGTATGCGTCTAATAACATAGGCTCAAAAAGCATAAAGCAAAAGGACAGAATTAAAAGGAGAAATAAAGTCCAGCAGAGTTTTGTGAGCAATTTGACAGAACAAAATGGGCAAAAAAGGCAGGAAGCTTAAAAGAGATTTATATAATCCAACTAACAAACTTGACCTAATGGCCATATATAAAACTGTAAGAAGAAAACAATCACAGAATATGTATATATATACACACACACACATATATATACACACACACACACATATATATGAATACATGGCACATTTACCAATGTTAAGCGTAATCGGCCATAAAGCAAGTCTTATTTCAATGAATTGAAATCATATAGAGTGGGTTCTCAAATTATCATCTCTAGCAATTAAGCTAGATATAGATAAAAGATAACTAGATTCTGTGTGTTTGAAAATTAAGAAATTTACTTGTAAATGATTTAAGGGTCAAAGAAAAAATCCAATTAGAAAGTATTTTGAATGGAATAATTATTAAGACACTGACTTTCAAAATTTGTGAATATGGATATGACAAAGAAATATAGGGACTCAAATACACATATTAGAAAAAATAAGAGGTAAAAAACTAATTAAGCACCTCAAGAAGTTAGAAAAAGAGTAAAATAAATCTTCAGAAAGACACAGAAAGAAAACTAAAATAACAGAAATCGGTGAAATGGAAACAAGAGGTTCAACAAAGCCAAAAGCTGATTCTTTAAAAAAAGTAATAACATTGATAGACTTTTGGTGAGATTTGAATCAACAAAAGAGAGTGGCCAGCTGCAGTGGCCAGCACCTGTAATCCCAGCACTTTGGGAGGCTGAGATGGGCAGATCGCTTGAGGTCAGTAGTTCGCGACCAGCCTGGCCAACATGGTGAAACCCCATCTGTACTAAAAATACAGAAATTAGCCGAGTGTGCTGGTGAGCACCTGTAATCCCAGTTACTCAGGAGGCTGAGGCAGGACAATCGCTTGAACACAGGAGGCGGAGGTTGCAGTGAGCCTAGATCGTGCAACTGTACTTCAGCCTGGGCAACAGAGCGAGGATCCATTTCAGAAAAAAAAAAAAACAGTGAGAGAAGATAGAACTTACAGACTATCAACAACAACAACAAAAGGAATATTACCACATATGCTGCACAATGAAAAAAATAATTAAAAGATAACATAAATAATTTTATGCCAATAATTTAAAAATAGACATGAAATGAATACAATTATAGAAAAATATAACCTACCAAAATTTACTCAAGAAGAAATAAATTATCTGAAACATCCTGAATTGCTAAGTTGAATTGTTAAAAATTATATTTTAAAAGAAAGAACAAATAAATAAAACCTCTAGATCCAAATGGCTTTACCGGAAACATCTACCAAACATTTAGTAAAGATATCATATTATCTTACACAAACTATTTCAAGTACAGAAAAAGAAGAAATACCTCGGCCAGGTGCAGTGTTCACGCCTGTAATCCCAGCACTTTAGGAGGCCAAGGTGGGTAGATCACCTGAGGTCAGGAGTTTGAGACCTGCCTGGCCAACATGGTGAAATCCCGTCTCTACTAAAAAAATTTAAAAATTAGCTGGGCATGATGGTGGATGCCTGTAATCCCAGCTACTCAGGAGGCTGAGGCACGAGAATCCCTTTAATCCGGGAGGCAGAGGTTGACCTTGCCACTTGCACTCCAGCCTGGATAACAAGAGCGACGAAACTCTGTCTCAAAAAAAAAAAAAAAAAGAAGAAAAAGAAAGGAGAAGGACCAAAGTTATTTGATAATCATTTTCAATCAACAACAAACAGAAAGAGTCTTTATTTATTTATTTATTTACTTACTTTTAGAGACAGGGTCTCACTCTGTCTCTCAGGCTAGAGTGCAGTGGTGTGATCACAGCTCACTGCAACCTCGAACTCCTGGGCACGAGTCATCCTCCCACCTCGGCCTCCTGAGTGGCTGGGACTACAGGCACATGCCATCACACCCAGTTGTTTTTTTTTTTTGGTAGAAATGGGGTTTTGCTATATTGCCCATGTCAATCTCAAACTCCTGGCCTCAAGCAATCTTTCTGCCTTGGCCTCCAACAGTGCTAGGATTATGAGCCACTGTGCCCAGCCTTGTCATTTTAAGACATTATATAAAACAGTTATAAACGGCTGGGCATGGTGGCTCATGCTTATAATCCCAGCACTTTGGGAGGCCGAGGCAGGCAGATCACTTGAGGTCAGGAGTTCAAGACCAGCCTGGCCAACATGGTGAAACCCCATCTCTACTAAAAATACAAAAAAATTGCCAGGTGTGGTAACCTGTGCCTATAATCCCAGCTACTTGGGAAGCTTAGGCAGGAGAATCACTTGAACCCAGGAGGCGGAGGTTGTGGTGAGTTGAGATCATGTCACTGCACTCCAGCCTGGGTGACAGAGCGAGACGCCATCTCAAAAAAAAAAAAAAAAAAAAAAGTTATAAAAAATAATCCCTAGGAATAAACGTAGAAAGAGTTACATAGGGATTTTACGTAGAACTCTGTAAGACTTTATTGAAATACTTTTAAAGGGATCTAAGTAAATGAAGAGGTATACTCTGTTCACAGATTGGGTTGTATTTACTTGGGTATTGGTCAAACACAGTAAGCATGGGAAAGTGAGTGGTGAGAAATACATTGCAGTGTAAGTGGTTGGTCTTCATGTACCATTCCTAGACCCAACAAGGGCAGGAGAGGAGCTTAATCTTTGGAGCTCAAGAAGAATGCCTTACCACTGGCCCCAGGTCTCTTTCTGGGACTGAAAACTGGGATTCATGACAGCCTCCTCTACCCTTAACGAATGTATATCTCGGAGCTAGTGCAGGAGAGGGGGATGTATGCAGACAATGGCTACCAGGAACACATACAGTATAGTGAGATTTCTTGCTAATAGCAAAGGATACCAACTGTTCCTGGAGTTAAGTGCTGGTTGGCTGTCCCTGAAACATGCCAAATCTTATGCTTTTTTATGCTGCTAAATAGGTTTAGTCCTGTCCCTTTGTGAAGGATAAAAGTCTTCTTACATCATAAGTAGTAATTAAAATACGCATATTAATATTCTCAGAATTATGCTTTTCACACTTTAAGCTTCAAAAACTTGACATAGGTCAGACGCGGTGACTCATGCCTGTAATCCCAGCACTTTGGGAGGCTGAGGTGGGTGGATCACGAGGTCAAGAGATGGAGACCATCCTGGCTAACACGGTGAAACCCCGTCTCTACTAAAAATACAAAAAATTAGTCGGGTGTGGTGGTGGGCACCTGTAGTCCCAGCTACTTGGGAGGCTGAGGCAGGAGAATTGCTTGAACCTGGGAGGCGGAGGATGCAGTGAATTGAGATCACGCCATTGCACTCCAGCCTGGGCGATGAGCAAGACTCCGTCTCAGAAACAAACAAACAAACCAAAAAAAAAATTGACATAATTTTAAAAGAAGTAATCACCTGTTTCTGATATAAATAGTTTTTCTCTGGGTAAGTGTATTAGGGTTCTCCAGAAGAACAGAACCAATGGCATACATTGGAGAGAGAGAGATTTATTTTAATTAATTGGCTCACCTGATTGTGGGCACTGGCAAGTCTGAAACCTGCAGGGCAGACCTGAGAGGAATTGGGGTTACAGTCTTGAGTCCAAAGGAAGACTAGAGACAGAATTCCTTTCTCTTCAGGGGACTTCAGTCTTTTCTCCTAAGGCCGTCAAGTGATTGGTAAGGTCCACCCACATTATGGAGATGATTTACTCAAAGTCTAATGATATAAATACTAATCACATCTAAAAAATAAACTTTAAGGCAATATCTAGACTGGTGTTTGCACAAATAACTGGGTATCACAGCCTAGCCAAACTGACACATACAATTATGTATCACAGCAAGTGAGCGTTTTTATTCACCTGTGAGTTTGGGGGCCATTAGAGCCCATTGGAGCCTTCATCCAGCAGTTTTGCCCACAACAGATGATACCTGTCATCCTAGAATACTAGCCCCTTCTTCTGTTGGAGCTGATTCATTTCTCTTACGGTGAAGGTGTCTTACCTTAAGAAAAAATATGGTAGGCTGGGCGCAGTGGCTCACGCCTGTAATCCCAGCACTTTGGGAGGCTGGGGCAGGTGGATCACCTGAGGTCAGCAGTTCGAGACAAGTCTGGCCAAGATGGTGAAACTCTGTCTCTACTAAAAATACAAAAATTAGCCAGGCATGGTGGCGTGCACCTGTCATGCCAGCTATTTGGGAGACTGAGGCAGGAGAATCACTTGAACCCGGGAGGTGGAGGTTGCAGTGAGCCAGAATCGTGCCATTGCACTCCTGCCTGGGTGACAAGAGTGAAATTCTGTCTCAAAAAAAAAAAAAAAATGATTTTACCATGAGAGATGGAGATAGGAGACCAAAGAGTTTCTCAAAGTATGTGGTCTATGATCATCTACCCTTATAAGGAGGGGAAGTAAAAGATCTACTGCATGGATCTGGGTACGGCACAGAGATAATGTTACCGGGGGTCCTTGCTCCCAGAGCTCCCAAGATGGTGGTGGGGCACTTCCAAGATGACGGCAAGACTTTTGTTCTCTGACCTGGGGTTCTTGGCCTCACAGATTCCAAGGAATGGACTCTTGGGCCATGCAGTGAGTGTTATAGCTCTATTAGAAGCCGTGGGTCACAGAAGAGAACCGTGGAACCCAGTGACTAGTGTTCAGCTCGATTAGGACAAACCTGGGCACTTAGCCATGTAGGAACAATGGCCAGCCTTTAGCCCAGTTGGAAGAGGCAATGGGTGCCTCGCTGGAACAGGAGCACAGTGGACACCCGCCGGATCCAGAGGGGTGGAAGTCAGCGGCGGGTCTGTGACAGCGGCAAACAGCAGGCGTGGAGAGCGAACGAAAGCTCAGCTCGAGACCTAACAAACGTGGACCAGAAGAGTGTGCAGCTGCAAGATTTAATAGAGTGAAAACACAACTCACATACAAAGGGAGGGGACCCAAAGCAGGTAGCCGTTGCCGGCTTGAGTGCCAGGGTTTATATCCTCATCATTGTCCCTACACCTGTGTTCTCAGGCAACAGATGATTGGCTATTTCTTTACCTCTTGTTTTTGCCTAATTAGCATTTTAGTGAGCTCTCTTTACTACCTGATTGGTCAGGTGTGAGCTAAGTTGCAAGCCCTATGTTTAAAAGTGGATGCGGTCACCTTCCCAGCTAGGCTTAGGGATTCTTAGCTTAGGAAATCCAGCTACTCTGTCTCTCAATAACACTTTGTATACATCAGCAAACTGTGTATTTTTGTGCAAAATAAATCAGTTGAGCTAATAATAATTAAGAACTTGCTTCTGAGAAGGTCATAGGCAGAAATAAGGCAATGAAGGGAAAGATCCACTTCTGAACTGCTTTAGTGAATGGAGATGGACCTGCAGGGAACAGGAACCATATTGATGAAGAAATTCTTGGTGGATTTGTAGAAGCAATATATGAGGACTGAGCTGTCCCCCTCATTTATTTAGATTGTCATTAATTCCTAATTTGAACCTATGGTTTGCTCCTTTAAACCAATCACCATAGCTGAGGGACTCAGTATAAAGAATGGAAGATGCAGAGGTGAAAACCAACAGAGCTAACAACTGGGTCTGCCTCATGGACATCAGCTGATCAGAATGGATGCTGATGATAGCTCAAGATCAAGGATCCAGAATACCTTTGCTGTGCCAGCCCTTAGCCTTCAAGCTGTTGGACAGTGTAGGGGTTCAGGAGGTTCCTGGGGGAAGGATCATGACTTCCGGGTAGCAGAAAGCACTGGCTTGTTGGGGTAGGCCTCAGGGCAGTGACTATTTTCCAGTCAGTAGAAACCAATATTAATAGTATAATTTAGCAACAAGCACAACCACATAGGGGTCTGTCAGCTGAACTTTGGTCCATTGGAGAACACCTGGAGGATGGAAGGTACACGGCACTTTCTTCATTCTTCTTTATCTACAGCACCTCACAAATGGGACTTTTTCCTTTTGTAAATGCCTGGTGTTAAGAGAGCTGATCTGACTGCCCACCTGGAGAAGTCAGGAAGGACTCAGATAAACCATTATTCTTTGCTTAAATTTCTGTGGTCAATTCAGAGAAGTACAGTTGACCCTTGAACCCTCAGGCAATCGAAAATCTGCATAGAACTTTTGACTCCCTCCAAACTTAACTACTTACAGCCTGCAGTTGCTTGGAAGCTTTACTGATGACATAAACAGTCAATCAATACAATTGTGTATGCCATTTGTGTAACATACTGTATTCTTACAGAAAAGAAAGTGTTAAGAAAGTATCATGAGGAAGAAAAAATACATTTACACTACTGTACTGCATAGATAGTGTAAATTTGTGTCGTTTGTTTACAAGATGAATCATCTGTCTGAAATGGCAGGCACAGCAGCAAACCTTAATCTGTGGTACAAATCAGGCAATCCGACCTTTCCTCGTAATGTCCCGACTTATCCTTGCTTCTTGGGAGCACTTGCAGCATCACTAGTGGCACTCTGTGTGGGTCCCATGGTGTTATTCAAGGTTTGGGATTTGTACTCAACACGATGAAAAAGACTGGCAGGCCATAAGAGATTGCTCTGCACTGTGACACACAATTTACTGAAGAGACACACTGCTCACTGGGAGATGGTGAGCTCACACGGCGTTTCAAGCAATGCTGGCAACGCTTGAGTTCACCACAATAGCAACAGGAGATGGCTGTGAAATTACTCCAGTAAAAAACAGCATTATTTAGCTGTTGCTCTTAGCTTCATAACTTAAAGATGTCACAAAGAAGAGCAATGGTAGTTTTTATATTTCCTGGACCAAAAATCCTTAAAAAAAAAAAAAATGAACCTTAGTAGATGTTTAATTGCAAGCAAATTACATAGTTTCCGTGTTTCGACTATCTTATCTGTCAATGAGTATCACTGTATATACACAGTGAATTTTCTGCAGTTATTTTAATACTGCATCTTTACATTTGTTTACATTTCTCTGGACTGTGAATGGTGCCATGCATGGTCTCTAGGTGTCTGTGTACATAAGTATCAACACATTTTAACTTTTTATAATAGAACTGTGTATATTTTTAGTAAATGAAAAAATACATGTATTTTATGCATTCATGACATACCTTTTTCTGAATTTTTTGATATTTCTAGGCTACACAGTTCATATGAAAGTTTTTTTCAAATTGTTTCGAGTCTCCAAACATTTTTAAACGTATTTATTGAGAAATGCCTGTATATAAGTGGATCTACACAGTTCAGACCCATGTAGTTCAAGGGCCAAGTGTCACCTGAAATATGGACTATTTGCAGGAGTTCAACTTTTACAAACTTTGTTTTACTTTATATATTTTTTAAACTCAGAAATGTTTTGGTGTGTCTTAGGGCCCTTCAACAGATATTCAAAGAAAATAAAGTGAGCAAACAGATGCATTTTAGAATGTAATAGGTTAGTGCCAAAGTAATTACGGGTTTTGCCATTAAAAAATAGCATTATTTAACTGTTGCTCTTAGCTTCATAACTTAAAGATGTCACAAAGAAGAGCAATGACAGTTTTTATATTTCCTGGACCAAAAATCCTTTAAAAAAAAATGAACCTTACTAGATGTTTAATTGCAAGCACATTACGTAGTTTCTGTGTCTCAGCTTTCTCATCTGTAAAGTGGGGATGTTAAAAATAGTCCCTATCTCATAGGTTTGTAAGAAGTAAAAGGGAGACAGTATACAAAGTGCTTAGCACAATGCCAAGCACATAGGAACTGGTTTAAAAACAGCTGTTATAATGATTCATGATAAGAGTGAGTTTAATGATTCATGAGTGAGTTATAATGATTCATGATAAGAGTGAGTATAATGATTCATGATAAGAGTGATAAGTGTGGGTTTCAGAGCCTCGAATCAGTTTTGTTCAACAGCATGCTCAGAAATCAATTGGAAGAAAAGGATGAGGAAGGCCCACGTCAGTGGAAATAATTTGAGCCCATGTGGATAAAACAAGGAGGAAGTCGCAGCAATTATGAAAGTTAAATCATGATTTTTCTATTTAGTAAATTTGAATGAAATCTCAGTGTTATAAAATGCTTCTTACAATCACGTTTCAAAAATATTTGTTTCATGTGCAATAGAACATATCAACAAAAACAAGGTGGAGTTTAATACTGACTTAATTCATATATAATAAATCACTTTCTAGATAACTATAGCATTTATAACTTTCTTTAATAATATTCGGCCTATGGCCAAGTGCAATCACTCACACCTGTAATCACAAACAACACTCTGGGAGGCCAAGGTGGGAGCATCACTTGAGCCGAGAAGTTTGAGGCTGCAGTGAACTATGCTCAGGCCACTGTAGTCAAACCTAACACAGCAAGATCCTGTCTCTAAAATATATATATAGGGTCCCTAAACTTATATTTTTGCAACATCTGCACATTTCTATTACATACCTATTATGCACAATATGTTTTCTTTCCAATGGATTTGTTGTTTGTTGATTTATGGTTTGCAAATATCTTCTCCCAGACTGTGCCTCATCCTTTCCCTTTTTTTTTTTTTTGAGACAGAGTTTCACTCTTGTTGCCCAGGCTGCAGTGCAGTGGCACTGTCTTGGCTCACTGTGACCTCTGCCTCCGAGGTTCAAGCGATTCTCCTGCCTCAGCCTCCTGACTAGTGGGATTACAGGCGTGCACCACCACACCCGCTAATTTTTGTATTTTTTGTAGAGATGGGGTTTCACTATGTTGGCCAGGCTGGTCTCCAACTCTTGACCTCAGATGATCTGCCTGCCTTGGCCTCCCAAAGTGCTGAAATTACAGGTATGAGCCACTGTGCCCAGCCCCTTTCACTTTTTAAAAATGATCTTTGCTGAAACTAGGTTTTACATCTTAATGAGGAAGAATTTATCAATACCTTCCTTTATGTATGTGCTTGTGTGTATGTTTGTGTGTATATTTTTAAACTCTTATGCTACCTTAAAGAAATAAAAAAATTTCCTATATTTTATTCTAACATTTTTGAAGGCTTCCTTTTCACCTTTACAACTTTATGCACTTGAAATAAATTATTGTTTGTGATATAATTACAACTCCAATTTCCCCCTCCTATATGGGCAACCAATCATGGCAGCACCATTTACTGAAAAGATGACTGCAAAGCCGCCTCTGTGATAGACCAAAGCTCATCTGCAAAGCCGCCTCTGTGATAGATCAAATTTTCATGTGTTCAGGGTTTTGAATTTGGACCTTCTAGTTGTTTCTATTGATTTATATGTCTATCCCTAAGTGAAAACTACTTCAAACTGGCCAGGCATGGTGGTGCATGCCTGTAATCCCAGCACTTTGTGAGGCCAAGGCGGGTGGATTGCTTGAGGTCAGAAGTTCAAGACCAGCCTGGCCAACATGGCGAAACCCCATCTCTTCTAAAAATACAAAAACAAAAACAAAAACACAAAAAAATAGCTGGATGTGGGGGTACTTGCCTGTTATGCCAGCTACTTGGGAGGCTAAGGCAGGAGAATCGCTGGAACCTGGGAGGCAGAGGCTGCACTGAGTTGAGATCGCGCCACTGCACTCCAGCCTGGGTGACAGAGCGAGACTCCACTCTGTCTCAAACAAAAACAAAAACAAAAACAAAAAACTACTTCGTTTTTGCTTTAAGGCAAATAGTTATATAAAAGGTTTACTGCAAGAAAACTTAAATAACTTAAAATATTTTAGGACATTAATAACAACTTACTTTTTAAGAAGTCTAACTCATATAACAACTCAGGAACTATCTATTCTGCAAAAGCATAAAACTACATTTACCGCATGGTCATTGGGGTTAATATTTGCTTCACCTGGACAAAAATGGATCATTTAACAATATCTGTTGAGCTCAATACTTATAAGTGCAGTGACTGAATGATCAATAATCATTGGATGTAGAATTTCTGGCATGTTTGTTAAATACCAAATTTATTACTTAATAATTGTACTTTAGATTAATAACTCTCAAGATTAAAGTGTGTTAGTTAAGAATTGCCCTTGTTCAAAGCTCAGAGCTTCTAGGAATGGCCTCAATAAAGATGGTATTCCTTGTGTCCTGGAAATTCACTTTTGCTCTGGGCTTTAAGGAATTCTTTGTATATTCTTGAATGTGTATATTGTATGTATGTGAGCGTATGCGTAAATGTGTGCTAAAAGGGTGGGGGAAAGCGAACAATTGCATTTGTCATTCTCAAGTTGTTTTCCTGTTCAACTTTTTCAAAATTTGCCCATAGATCAAAGTGTTTGTGTTGAAACTAGGGTCAGTAGTCAGCAGAGAACAGGGCTATTACCGCAGCTGGTGGACCGGCTCCCTGATAAGGAGGAGAGAGGAAATGAAGGGATAGAACAGAACCTGCCTTAGGGCTAGTTCAGGCTGCGGTTAAGGATCTTCTTAAAATGTTTATAGCAAATTGGCATCTTGTTTTTAATTTATAGGAAATTGATTGCACAAAAGTCAATTGGGAAGGAAGAAGCAGGAAATTAATCTTATTCTATGGAAATTTAGCTTTAGCGAGTGTAGAGTGTGCATAGTCTAATTTCCAGTGCTAGCCCTAAATAAGTCATGGTGATTTCTTGGTAAGAGTCTACAAGTTTATGCCAAGGTTCAAGAGAGAAAGGAAAGTTGATTCCAATAAAGACCACAAGCATGAGCACCCAAGGCTGATGGGATCCTTGAACCCATTGGTACTGGAATAATGGACTCTCAAAATATTTCTGAGAGCACACTCAGTTCCTAAATTAAAGTTCTTGTTGAAATTAAAAGCCGTTTTTGAAATTTCATACTGCTCTCAGTGACAATTTCAGAACTTAATTTTATTGAGTACTCTGTAACTTCCTACAAAAACTATAAAATTTCAAGCTAATAACAAGAAACCAGCCCAGCCCAGGCAACAGAGCAAGACCCCATCTCTACAAAAATTAACTATTAGCTGGGCATAATAGAGCATGCTTTTAGTCCAGTTAATCTGGAGGCTGGGGCACGAGATTGCTTGAGCTTAGGAGTTCAAGGCTGCAGTGAGCTATGATCACGCCACTTGGCACTCCAACCCGGCAACAGGGAGATCTTGTCTTTTTATTATTATTATTATTATTTCGAGTGAGCAGCAGCAAGGTTTATTGTGAAGAGCGAAAGGACAAAGCTTCCACGGCATGGAAGGGGATCGAGCGGGTTGCCCAAGACCTTGTCTTAAAAAAACAAAAAGCAAACAAAAAAAAACTTTAAGAAAATGATGTACCAATGTAAACTTCTGAAAATCTCCCCCGACTCAAAGAGAATCATTCATTATGATGGCTGCCTGCTCAACGAAAAGTAATTAACAATGATAATAGCTAACATTTAAAACTGTTTTACTAGGTACAGGTAGTGATGTATACTGTTGTCTATAAATTGCAATACCTCATGAGGTAAGGCAATATTATTTTTTCTGTTTCACAGATAAGAAAACTGAGGCTTAAATGAATTGACAATCTAAGTTTTCCTAAAGTTGCATTGCTAGTAAGCAGTGAGGATGAAACTGGAATTAGGTCTGTTTTGACCCCAAAGCCCACACCATTTTTTTCCTAAACAAATTGGTATAATCATCATATAGTAGCTGTGGTAGGCACGTACCTTCTTCTAACTCTGGTGCCCAGTAGGGAATAGTTTTTGTTTGGCACAACGACCAGACAAAGGATAGCCAAGCCTTGCCAGATTGAGACCCTGGGCCAGGTACCAACCTCTCACTAAATCTCCGTTTCCTCATCAGTATCTACATCCCATGAGGCTTTTCCAAAGCTGACATTAGATGACCCAAGTAAGACAGTGCATAGAAAGAGCTCAAAACTGGTGGCAATTCTAAGTGTTTAAAACATTCAGGACGCCACACCACCATTTTGTCTCAGGAAAAAAAAAAAAAGCCTTAGGAACTGTGCCCATACCTAAAGGCTTTTAGGAGACGCCAGAAGTTTTAGAGATGCCTTTTTACTTGCCTGTTCTGCTTGCATTTCTTAAGTCTCTCTGTTCTTACTGTGCCTTTGTGCATTATGCCCTTCTAAGGCCCACTTGTAAAACTGCAGGATGCTGATTTCCTTACACATAGTATAATTCTCACAATGGATATTTAAAATTTATGGCCAAATCTCCCACATGAAGGTGGTCTGGCAGCCATAATTTTTTCCTTCTGAACATAAATGACTATTAACTTGTTGGCGTTTTGCAGACAGGTTTTGATGAACTACGATATTTTGCTTAAAATCATTCCAAGAATAATGTCAGACTTCATAATTGCCTTACCCATGACCACCAGCAAGCAAAGATCACCTCCACTGCACAGCTTATGTTCAAATGAAATGAACGACAACCACAGACAGAACTGGGAAGACAAGAACACAGGGCAGACAGCTCCTTTCCTGCAAGGACTTGGGAATATACTCAGAAGTGTCACAGAGATTAGACTATAAATATCTATACGTTGATTTCTGCAAGTACGGTAATATGCTGTGAGAAGAGATTTTGTAGGCTGTTTCAGATTTGAAAAAATCTTGGCAGATGGTTTGACATGAAAACAAAGCAATAATCAAAAGTCACTCACAGTGGCAATAGAAATATTTCAGTTTGTAGTGGGGTTGGGGGGGCCGTTTAGAACAAATGTTTCCCAAATGCCAGACAATGTTAAAATGTTCATTCATTCAGAGCAAGGTCAGACAAATTTGCAACATTCCTACATGGAAAAGCAAATGTACATATGTATGTCAGGGTTACGTTACCAACAATCCTTATTCAGGAAAAGTTGCCAGTTATTCTGAGAGTGTGCCCTTTCCACTGCTTTGATGTTAAAATGTTCTTTCTTTATGTAATTAATACTTTCCACAGTAGATAATTGTCCATCTGTGGAAAGTTTTTAAATTGTCAACCTCTGAAATTAGTCTTTTGGAAATGTTAATGCTACATGAAATCAAAAAGCCTCAAAACCAAAAATTGACTGCATTTTCTATTTTCCAGGCCACTGGTTTGCTCTCATATCAATCATCCTAACAAAGAACAGGGCGGGGAATTGGGTGGGGTGGGTGGCGCAAGACCTGACGCTTGTTCTCAGGCACAATCTCAGTGTAAACACACAGGTTTGCATAGAGAGCTGCAATCCCCCACACAGAAACACACTGAGAAGGAGTTTACAATTATTTTCCGTCCAAGAAACATAAAAAAGAAAAGAAATAGAAAAGGGAAGAATGAAAAATGAAATTCAGTCTGGGCGCGGTGGCTCATGCCTGTAATCCCAGCACTTTGGGAGGCCAAGGCGGGTGGATCACGAGGTCAGGAGATGGAGACCATTCTGGCCAACATGGTGAAACCCCATCTCTACTAAAAATATAAAAATTAGCCGGGCATGGTGGTGCATGCCTGTAGTTCCAGCTGCTGGGGAGGCTGAGGCAGGAGAATCACTTGAACTCGGGAGGTGCAGGTTGCCACTGCACTCCAGCCTGAGCAATGGAGCGAGACTTCATCTAAAAAAAAAAAAAAAAAAAAAAAGAGAAGAAGAAAAAATGAAGTTCATTATGCAATGCATAGTTCCATTAGGACCTTTATTCAAAATCTTTTTGATACTTTGCATTATTTTATACCATCACCAATGAATGAAGTTTCTGACAGATACAATAGCTCTCAGACCATGCTACCTTGGGTAAAATTGCTTTTCCTACATAGACCTTTCTGTTCTCAACCATAAAACAAGGGTTGAACTCAGTTGCTAAGTATCTCCCAACACTATCATGGCATACTCATTGACTTCTTTAGCTAACAAGTAATACTTTGCGCCTCAGAATGCTTGTTAAGTGGGAAGATTTGAACAGAAGTTAGTGAATATTAAGGATTACTAGCAATTGCATAAAGTGCTATATGTACCACATTTAAAGATCTATTTTCATGTATCATATTGTCCTTCTTTCATCATGTTAATTTCCAACTGAAAGCCCTGTGTAGCTTTTCATTATTAAACTAAATAATGAGGCCTCTCACTCAAGTGCCAGGCTTTGCAGGTTAATAAAAATTAGTGAAGCAGGCTGGGCACAGAGTGCTATAATCCCAGCACTCTGGGAGGTTGAGACTGGTGGATCACCTGAGTTCAGGAGTTCGAGACAGCCTGGCCAACATGGTGAAACCCCATTTCTACTAAAAATAAAAAAAAAAAATTAGCTGGGTGTGGTGGCGCGTACCTGTAATCCCAGCTACTTGAAAGGCCGAGGTAGGAGAATCGCTGGAACCCTAGAGGCGGAGGTTGCAGTGAGCCGAGATGATGCCACTGCACTCTAGCCTGAGCGACAGAGTGAGACTCCATCTCAAAAAAAAAAAAAAAAAAAAAAAAAATTAGTGAAGAGCTTCTAGGGACACAGAGGCAAATGAGCCCATTCCTGCCCATGAAAAGAGACTGTAGGGCCAGGCGTGGTGGCTCACGCCTGTAATCCCAGCACTTTGGGAGGCCGAGGTGGGTGGATCACCTGAGGTCAGGAGTTCGAGACCAGCCTGACTAACATGGTGAAACCCCGTCTCTACTAAAAATACAAAAATGAGCCGGGCTTGGTGGCAGATGCCTGTAATCCCAGCTACTAGGGAGGCTGAGGCAGGAGAATCACTTGAACCTGGGAGGTGGAGGTTGCAATAAGCCGAGATTGCGCCGCTGTACTCAAGCCTGGGCAACAAGAGTGAAACTCCGTTTCAAAAACAGAAAAGAAAGAAAAAAGAATATGGACTGTGGCCACTCAACTCCAGCCTCGGGGGCCAACCCTAAAGGATGCCAAAAGTTGCCAAATCTCTCTCTTCCTTGAAACAAGGTAGAAATCTGATCCTTTGGGTATATCATCTTCAGAATTTTAATATCAAACATAATTTAATAATTATGTTTAAAATTTCCTAAACCTGATGGCTACACAAAGATCTCAAATGACAGGTGGACAGGTTACTTGCTTAGAATTTCTGAGATAAGGGATTAATGTTCTGAGAACCAAGAAGACTCTTTCACATAGCTGGGAGTTAGCTTTGGGCCTCCAGCACACACACCTTTTCTTTTCGTTTTGTTCTTAGAATCAGCAACTGAGTCCAACACTCCCAATGTTCAGATGAGGGCACAGAACACAGGCTATTGGTTTTTTTTTTCCTATTCAGTGGGTACATGTACAGGTTTTTTGTGTGATGCTGAGGTTTGGACTTCTAATGATCCTGTCACCCAAGTCCTACTGAATGTAGTACCCGATAGTTTTTCAGCCATTGTCCCTCCCCATCTCTCCCATTTTGGAGTTTCCAGTGTTTATCGTTCCCATCTTCGTGTCTGTGTGTACCCATGTTTAGATCCCACTTATTATTTATTTATTTAGAGACAGAGTCTTGCTCTGTCACCCAGGCTGGAGTGCAGTGGCCCGGCTTGGCTCACTGCAACCTCCACCTACTGAGGTCAAGTGATTCTCCTGCCTCAGCCTCCTGAGTAGCTGGGATTACAGGCGCGCGCCACCACAGTCAGCTAATTTTTTTATTTTTATTTTCTTTCAGAGAGAGTCTCACTCTATCACCCATGCTGGAGTGCAGTGGCGTGATCTCGGCTCACTGCAAGCTCTGCCTCCCAGGTTCACGTCATTCTCCTGCCTCAGCCTCCCGAGTAGCTGGGACTACAGGCGCCCGCCACCACGCCCGAATAATTTTTTTGTATTTTTTAGTAGAGACGGGGTTTCACCATGTTAGCCAGGATGGTCTCGATCTGCTGAACTTGTGATCCACCAGCCTCGGCCTCCCAAAGTGCTGGGATTACAGGCGTGAGCCACCGCGCCCGGCCTTTTTTTGTATTTTTAATACAGACGGGTTTTCACTATGTTGGCCAGGCTGGTGTCAAACTCCTCACCTCAAGTGATCCACCTGCTTCTGGCTCCCAAAGTGCTGGGATTATAGGTGTGAGCCACTGCACCTGGCTTTAGCTCCCACTTATAAGTGAGAACAAAAAATATGGACTTTGAAAACAGACAGATCTTGATACAAATTCCAGTTTTGCCATTTGCTACCTGGTGAAATACACTTAACTATTTTGAATCTGTCTCCCTAGCTTTAAAATAAAGTCCAGGGCTGGGTGCAGTGGCTCATGCCTGTAATCCCAGCACTTTGAGAGGCCAAGTCAGGAGGACTGCTTGAGCCCAGGAGTTCAAGACCAGCCTGGGCAATACAGAGAGACCCTGTCTCTACAAAAAATTAAAAATTAGCTGTGTGTGGTGGCATGGGAGGCTGAGGTAGGAGGATCACTTGAACCTGGGCAGTCAAGGTTGCAGTAAGCCATGGTCGCACCACCGCACTAACTCTGGGTGACAGAGCAAGACCCTGTCTTTAAATAAATAAAGTTCAGAGTTCCTAAACACTACATTGTGAATTGGTTTCCCCCTCTTCTCCCTTCCTCTTGCCAGGCTGTGTCTTTGGATACATACATCTTTAGTCTTCTACCTGCACTGTTCTTTGTCTGTCACTTGCCTTGTTTCCACACAAACTTCAAGGCCTGACTTACATCCTAGTCCCATATGCGGCCGTTTTAAACCAGCTCAGTCTGAAGCAACTTCTCCATCTTATCCTCTCAGAAGCATTTGTTTTGCCATCACCCAGAGTCTTTCTGTCATTCCCTTGTCTCATTCGGGATTACAAGGAATACACTGAAAATAATCAACTCCCATTGTCAAATTCTAACCTGAGTTAGGAAGAGTGAAGTGATTTGAAAAGAAAACACTCTTAAATACTGTGTAAGTTCCAAATTTTGATGAGTCTTAAACACCATCCCATATATAAAATCATATAACCTTCTACAGTGATATAATACTTCCACACAGGATAATTCAGAGATTGGAAAAGGTTATCTTTTGGATGGCTTCTTTTTCAGTGCCAACAAAGACCAATTTCAGGCATGTTTTCTATCCTGCTAGTTAAACAACAACAAAAATAGTATCAATAATAATAACTAGCCTGTACCATCGCGGCTGCTTCTTCTTGTACCCTAATTTGTGGCCTCAGTCTTAAGCTGCTAAAAGATCCTGCACTAATTTTGCTCTGGGCTATGTTCAGACTTGATGGTGAAATGCTTTGGAAACACTAAGGTACACAGAAGCCTCAGGAGTGTTTTTCATCAAAGCCTTGCTTTAGTGATAAACCCCGCTCTGGAAGGAGATAAGTAATGCCCTCCTGCAGCAATCCATTTCAATATCTGTCCACCAGAGGTTTCTCTGGAGATTTATTTGCACTAAGTTCCCATGATGTCACATAGAGGTGGTGATCTGGAAACAGAATTAGAGAGAAGTGTTTGGGGGAATTATTCTGATAAATGTTTGGTCCGGGAGGATGGTGAAGGGGGAACACAATCCTAATGGGCCTTTCTTACTTGGGATAAATGATCGACTGCCAACTGTCCATAATCTTTCGAAGCTCATAAAATCTAGCTGCACAAATTGGCAAGTGCACATGGTGTACCTAGAGTCCAAAAGGAACAAATACTGTCCTACCATAAAGCATCCTTATGTGTGCTCAGAGGGAACTGTCTGTAAAGCTTTGAGAATTTTGTTATGTGGCCAGAAAGTCATTGGAAGAACAAAGCGAACGTTGTCTGGCTGGACAACAACTCAAGACAAGCACTGGGCAGGGTGGAGGAGGGAAGCCAAGGAGTTCCCCTTATCCACGGAGTCCAGCAAAGCCCAAAGGGCACCACACACCCTCAGTTTCTTTTCTCCATTTCCATCAAGCCCAGCACACCAAGGCAGTTGTCTCCGTAGTCTCCACACTCTCAATATGAATGCATTCATGATGTTTTGAGGACTCTCTTTTGCTTTTAAACTGCTCCTGAGAATTACTTTTTCTGGACAAAAATGTGTCAGGTAAGGATTACAGTGATTTCCCAAAAACTCTGCAGATTTCTAGAGTGGGTGAGAATCACTTTAAGATAATCAACCAAACAAATAGACAAAGTATAAGAGTTTTCCATTTTCAACTTCAACTCAAGTTCCACAACAGCCCTTTTGGGAGCGTTTGTGTGGGAAAAGGCAGAGACGATTCCCTTCCACTGAGGACACAGGTCCAGTCTCCTCTGCTCTTTGGCAGCGTGTTTGCTATCCGGTTCTTACACCTATTTCCAAGATCATCTCAACCCGTAAGAATTCTTCTCTGCTGGGTGGGGTGCGGTGGCTCACGCCTGTAATCCCAGCACTTTGGAAGGCTGAGGCAGGTGGATCACGAGGTCAGAAGTTCGAGACCAGCCTGGCTAATATGGTGAAACCCCATCTCCACTAAAAATACAAAAATTAGCTGGGTGTGGTGGTGTCTGCCTGTAGTCCCAGCTACTTGGGAGGCTGAAGCAGAAGAATCGCTTGAACTTGGGAGGCAGTGAGCTGAGATCATGTCACTGTACTCCAGCCTGGGTGACTCCACTTCAAAAAAATTAAAAGAAAAAAAAATTCTTCTCTGCAAAGCCCCTTTCCCGTGCCTGAGAGCAGACTTAAGCAAGGGTGTGTCAAAGGCTCATCTTGTTGTGCTGCTAACCCTGTGGAAATGAACTCCCTTTGGGCACAGAAACAACAAAAAACAAGAAAAGGAAAACTGAAGACTAGTAAATTTTGTATTACGGAAATTATAGGGAGTTCAGACTTGTGAAATTTCATCAAGATGAGAACTACATAATTTTTCTTACAAGCCAAAAATAGAGTGTTCAGGAAGCCCTGCCCTGTGAGCAAGTCACAGTAAAAGTCAAAGGTGGTTAGTAATGTTACAGACACTTGGGCCTTCATTCATTCAGACATTGGAATGTGGTCCACTCGTTGCCAAAGACCTGCCTCAAAAGTGGAGAGAGAGAGAGACAGAGAATTAATAACATGAACCAACCTAAAAACCTTGTTAAACTATTTATCATTAGAGTGAAGTGAAAGCCATTAAAATGGCCTACCAAGCCCTGTCTGGCCTCCCCAAGCCCCTCTCCTCCCCAGCCTCCTTGGTCTCTTTCTTCCTCCAGACACCCTGGCTCTTTGCTCTTCTTTGAACATGCCAAGCTTTCTCCTTTGCCTGAAACAACCTTCGCCCAAATAGCCACATGGGTCCCTCCCTCACTTCCTTTGGTTTATCCATTCCTATACTCTGTCCCTCACCCTTCTTCACCATGCTCCATTTACCATCTGATATTCTGTATATTCAGTTGCTAGTTGGTTTATTCTAGTTGATTTATGCTGTTCCAATTAAAATGGCCTGTGCGTTTGCATTTGCTGGTTAGACCTTATATTGATACAGGAATGTATATCCATTTGCTACATCTCTAATATGGCACATGGAATTAGAAGTAATGTAGTTTTGCTGTTTTTTAGGAGACCTCTTGGTCTGTAAAAAAGACTAAATATTATTGTAGCAGAATGTCTCTCTCCTGACTGGAATGTCAGCTTTAAGAGGGTAGAGACTTGTGCTTTGTTTATTGCCAGATCCCCAGTGACAAATATGGTGCATGGTAAATTCTAGGTGCTCCACATATCTTTGTTCAATAAATGAATGTGTGAAAGGGTGAATGAGGCACCAACATATGTGGTTCATATTCTTTCAGCTCCCTTGCAGAAACGTGTTGTGAGATGACAGTATTCTGCTCTTAGAAAGCGTTGATTAAAAAAACATGACTTTACGTAAATAACGGTCTTCCCTACCCATTCAGAGTTTGAAAACATGGGCCATTTTGTTGCCCAATGTCTCTCACAGAAGGATTAACACAACAAATTCCTTCAAGAATCCAGGGCTTGGCGATTTCTCCAGAGTAACACTTATTTGCATCTTTTGAAACTGACTGTGCAGACCACAGAGCACTTTTTTCTTAGCTTAGCTGCCAGGAAAATAATTTAATACCACTGTTGCTACTAAGTCATGGAAAGTGTGTGTGTGTGTGCATGAGCCTGCACAGGATGCTGTTCTAATTAAAATGACCTGTGCTTTTGCACTTGCTGCTTAGACTTCATATTCATAGAAGAATGTATGTGTATTTGTTACCTCTCTAAGATGTTATACAGAATGAGAAGTAATGTCGTTTTGCTGTTTCCTAGGAGACTTCTTGGTCTTTGAAATTGCTTCTGAGTCCCCTGAGATGGCAGAAACTAAAAAATAAGACCAAATATCATTGTACTAGAATAAACCAAAAGGAGAGCCATCTGCCAGACCATGGGCAGATGAGAGAGAGAGAGAAAGAGAGAGAGAGGGGGAGAAATGGGGAATTAAAAGAGAAGGACCAGTACTGATAGAAGTAGGGGAAGATTGCATGCTATGGCCTCAAAGCTAACCAAACGGTATCCTGGAATATCCATTACTCAGTGGAGTACAGCATTCACGTTGGCCTCTGTCCAAGCAGGTTTAGTAGGAAAAGTATTAACACCTGCAAGGTGGTCCCACAGCAAGGTCCCTGAGGACAGAGGTTCCAGTATAGCTGGGGAAGGCAGGAGGAATAGGCTGATCCCAATACCACAGAGCCTGCTGCTAAGTGACAAGGCACTATATCATATAACAAACTCAGGTTTAGAATGGGAGATGCTGGAGGAATGATTGAAACCCATGCGTCCCACAGATGGACATGGAATGAGTGAGCAGGACTGCCCTTGGAGAACATAATCTACATACCAGAACAGGCATGGGTTTGTTTAGGTATAAGCCATGGCAACAAATTTTAGCTTTGCAGCTCTCAGAACAGCTGTACAGCAGGGGCCTTGGGCAAGGCCTGCAATGGCGTTCCTCGACTCCCTACTCTGGGTTCTGTTGTATTATATCTTCAAACAGCACCTAAGTGTTAAACCTTCAGTTCATTTGCACAGCACAGCTAAGAAAACAAAGCAACTCCCAGACCTCCCCGTGTGGCTGCAAGACAACCTTTCCACTTACCTCCTCTCCCAGAGTGAAGCAGTTTTCAATAGTTTGAAAAGACAAAAAAAAAAAAAAAAAAAAAAAAAAAAAAAAAAAACCTGCCTATTAGTTTTAAGGGGGAAAGCATTGAAGAAATGGATTATGATTTAAAACAAAAACAAAACTCTTCTTTAGGAGAAGCCAAAGCCATTGTGGGGAGTTTGATTGGGTGTGCATCAAACAGCACAGACCCTCAATCCTCCACAGCTGGTTGAATGTGCGATTAGAAGAAATGTAGGAAGCTTCCAGCTGAGTCAGTTACAAATCTTGTTTGTGAGAACTGGAGGAATTCAGAGGCCTTCCGGTGGTTTTGCAAGTTAGAGGTATCTCCTCCTAAAAAATGAAGACATGAAAGTGCCCAGTGCTTACTTCCTGCTTGTTTCTTGTATTGAGTTCTCAAGGTGCTTTTAAAAGAGTCACTTTTGCCTTTTCAATAATAGCCATTCTGTGCTTAAAAAGAAATGTGTTCACATGGACATAGAGAGTAGAATGTTAGGTAATGGAGGCTTGGAAGGGTGAAGGGCTAAGGGTAGGAGTGGGGAAGACAATGATGTGGAATTATATATAGGGGCAATGTTAATCAGTTGATACCCTTAAAGTCCTAACTTGACCACTATGCATGTAACAAAACTGCACATGGACCCCATAAATTTGTACAAATAAAAAGGAGGCCGAGTGAGGTGGCTCACACCTATAATCTTAGCATTTTGGGAGACCGAGACAGGCGGATCACTTGAGGTCAGGAGTTTGAGACCAGCCTGGCCAACATGGTGAAACCCCATCTGTACTAAAAATACAAAAAAAGTAGCTGGGTGTGGTGGAGCACACCTGTAACCCCAGCTACTCAAGAGGCTGACGCAGGAAAATCGCTTGAACCCAGGAGGAGGAGGAGGTTGCAGTGAGCTGAAATTACCCCACTGCTGTCCAGCCTGGGCAACACAGTGAGACTCTGTCTCAGGGGAAAAACAAAACAAAACAAAAAAAAAAAACCCTAAAATTAAAAGGAAACTAATTTTAAAAACAGAGTTACGAAAGCAAACTGTAGAAGACCTCCAATCTAGTGGATTTGTATAGAGAAGAAAGCTCTGCTCAAACCTGGTCAAGTGACTTTTGCAGTATCGGAAAAATATCAAGTGACCAGCCGGCCAAAGACACAAATTTGTTGCCTCCGGCTCAGTGCACGCTCTTCTGTAACTTACTCCTGCCATACTTCCGTGAGGTTTATTGTTAAATATTAGAGAAATTAGCATTCCTAATCTGGAATGATGAAAAAAATCTACCATTAACTGAATTCCAAATTCCCTTGCAGGGCTTACATCCATTGCTGGCATTTAGTGTTCTGGCTCTGCCAACAGCCCATGCAGGATCTGTTGTACCAGTTTTACTTTTCACCAGTGTCATAGAAATTCTAAAAGAAAAAAAAATGATGAAAAAAACCTTAAAAAGCTTTCAGAGGAGATCATATTTTTCTGTGTATCTAATTTTCAGAAATCAAAGCATGATTCCCTGATTTTAGACTACAGAGGAGGAGAGAAAACATTGGGCTTTACCTTCAGGCTCACAAAGTCCCTCAGCATTCTGTTTTGTGACATATAAGCCAGACCCTCAAGTGTGGTCTGTGGACCAGAAGCACCAGCATCATCTGGGAGCTTGTCGGAAATGCACACGTATTGGCCCCACTCCACTCCCACTGAATCTGAATCTCTGGAGGTGGGTCCCAGGTGAGTCATTGAACACAATCCCCAGGTCCTTTGTTCGCATACTAAGGTGAGAAGTGTTGGTCTAGATCTAGAACAGGTGCTTCCCAAACAGTGATCCCAGATCAGCAGGATCAGTTTCACCTGGGCACTCGTTGCAGCTGCAGAGTTTCATCTTGCTCCAGACTTTCTAAATCAGGAACTCTGGGGGTTGGCCCAGCAATCCAATTTTAAGAAGCCCCCCAGAAGATTCTGATGTACACCAAAGTTTGAGAACCACTGGTCCAAAATGTGAAGAGAGGCACAACTCAGGACATTCACCCTAAACAAACAGAAGGGATGAACCAGTGTTTCCCAAGTTACATTATGTAGAATAGGTGTTCTTTAAGCAAAGAGTCCATGGTCAGATATATTTTGGAAATATGTAGTTAAAACTGTGCAAGACTATTCAGCTTAAAGATGTATTATGAGTCTCTGAGATAAGACAGTTGATGGTAATCCCCACTTTATTTGAGATCACTTAAGATTTAAGGAATAGCAATCCATTCACGTATTTCCTAATATGTCTCGTTTTTCTGAACAAAAGATTAAAAATTTGAATTTGTTTTTTGAGTAATACCTCATCTGTATTCTAGGAAAAAGGGCTGAAGATGTTGTCTGAAGCTCTGGTAGTTTCACACACACTATCTCATTTGTGTCACCATGGTTCTCCAAGACTGAGAATTATCCTCTAAGATGATGAGGGAACACACTAATGAAGAAATGAAGGTTCAACCAAGTTATGTAGTTTTTCCAAGGCCAGAAGATTCCTAAGTGAAGGAATATTGGTTAGAGTTGATCAACTGGACAATTGCCCAGAGTGCCAGTCCATGAGAAGCTCTAAGACATTGCTGGAAACATTACAAGATGGAGACGATAGGGTGGCTCTTGGTGAGAGAACTGTGTGGGGCTGGATGTGCTATTCTGATAAGCAGCCTGGAGTCAGGGATTGAGACTCCTAAGAGAGGTTCTGGAGCAACACCTGAATCTCTCCTGGCCAAGGGCTGCTTTCCTGAGTGGCAGGGGTGAGTGTGGGGCACAGCTAGGTGATCAGAGTATTTAACAGGCTGATCTTTGTTCCCAGTTATTCTCTGTTTCTTCCCTCCTCACGACAAAGTGCTCAGTCTTCCCTCTACATAAATGTGGAATAATGATTTAACAGAGCAACACAATTGACTTGAAAGGGATCCAAATTATTAGCCAGTCTGTGGCACTCCTACATATAAATTCAACCTGAGTATCATCAAGATTCATGCTCAGGTGGGTTTTTAAATGCCAGTACCTGTGTTCCTCATAAACAAGATCTTTTCCTTTTAAGAATTTGACTGTTATATTTACATATAATTGCTATATTCAATTACTACTGGTTAATGCTTGTACTTTAATAGCAGTTTAAGTTGGTCTTGAGATAAACTGAATCCCTGAACATATCCCATTGGCTACCCATCATATTGGTGTGAGAATGAAATTTATTAGTAGGAGAGTGAACTTTATTACAATGCTTTCAGGAGAGTTTCTTTAGTGATTTTTTTTGTTTTTAAAATTTTGGGTAACTAAATATTTTCAGGACCCTTTGTTACAACTTAGAACCCAGGCAAGCATTCCAACAAAGTCCTAGATCTTAAATGAGAGTAAAGTCAACTCACACAGGTTTCTGAAATATAATAAATGTAATAGAACTCTAAAACACTATTTCATCAATGTTATTTTAGTTTGAACCAGTTTAAGAGCCTAAACACTTAAGATTCAAGTCACAGCAGTCCATTCACATATTTCATAATATGTCTCATTTTCTGAACAAAGGATTAACAACTTGAATGTAAGAAGCAGGTGTGAGTACTCTCAATAGGTCAGATCCTTAACACCACCCAGACTAGTCTACAAATTTCTGGGCACAGTACATGGCATGCGTGAATTTTGTTTCAATATGTTTTCCATAGCTATAGCTTAGAAAGTCACATAGCCATATCCTACCCAGACTTCCACTCCTAGTGGCAGAAGTATTTGCTGATGATTAAAAGGTCATGCAAAACAGATGTGAAGGCAGCTGGATTTTCCAGCTATGCTTCAGTGGACTTAGCAGTGGTGCCTGTCATTACCAAATAGTAGAGAGATTTTATTTCAATTGAATAAAACCAAGAATCTTATACAACCTTGTCAATATAATTGGGCATACATGCAGTTTCTTTCCCCTCTCATGGAGGTCTCACCTTCTCCATCCTTCATTTTTCAGACTCACAGTCTGGAACTAAATCCATCAAACAGAAAAGGTAACAATTAATTGGGTGTCAACCATTCTGACCTGTTTTTCCAACATCTTATAAATAGGTATTATTGACCTTGCTGTGTGAAAGTAATTTTAATTGCATTTCCTACAGTCTTCTAATTTGTTTGATACCACATTTGGTATTATGCACACTTCAAATCAACTTTCTCTTCTTATTTCTGTGGTTGTTTTATATCCAGTGTATAGACTGTGAAATGTAGTGAAAACACAAAGAACAGCAAATGGTGCATTGCAGAGAGGACTATCAATTCACAAATACCCTTGAAGAACAGATGGTCCAATTGCAAACCTCACAGATATTGACATCTGTGTAGCAGGCAACTGCACAAGTCATATAGAGACAGTCTTTAAGTTTTACATACTGTAGCCAAACTAAATACTTTCTAACGATATCCTTTACTAACTTAATATATGGGAATTGTCCCTTATTAATAAGAAGGACCTTAAGGGAATGTGGATAAAGTAATACATTTCCTCCCTGGGCTATTAGAAAGTCTAAGTCTCAGATTTGCTTTAATAACTGTTTTTAGAGACTCATTTTGCTGAGTTTTCATATTCTCATCTGTAAAATGTAGATTTAAAAATACTTGACTCTCAGAGTTTCTCCAATTATTAGAACTTTACGGTATACTAGTGTACCACGTAATATAGCACACAAATTACACAGACGATACAACAAATGTAAGCTGTTATTATAGATCTGCTGGGCTTGAGCCCTTCATGGTTTAGTTTATTGAGAAAGGGGACTTGTTGATCTCCTTGCTTTCTATTGCTAAATATGAAAATCATTCATTTTTTTCTATATGACAAGGATTGGAATTTATACAGAAAAGCTTCTATAAACTGAAATCCCAGTTAACTAACATAAGCCTTCAATTAAGAATGTTTTACTCATTTTAACTGTAGGAAAAGCATTACAGTAAAAGAAAATGAACTAAAAAAGAAAAAAAAAAAACCCAAATCTTCAGTCATATCTTAGTATACATCCAACTAAATCTCTTGAATATTCGGAACTATTTAGTTATACTGAATATTTAGACCTTGAAAAACACAACCAATGCAACATTGTTAACTTTGCACACTGAAAGCATATTAATGAGAGGATTTTTGACTAGAACAAAGTTAGAAGAATTTCTTGTTTAACTTTATAATTCACCAAGTATATGCAGTGACATTCTGGATCATGAAAGTTTCAATATAGTTGAGCATCTAGTTTCTATTTTGCATTCAAGAGTGCCGATTATCAATTTACTGACTTGCACGTCCAAATTGCACCCTTTACTCTTCAGTACCAGCTTTGTGATATTAATCATTTCTCCTTGACAGTGATGAGGAAGCTTTGTCCCGAGGGAGCAGAAGGAATACTGCAGAAGGGGCCTCTCTTCCTGGGTCTAGGTGTTGCATTTGTTTTTTTCTGTGTGGACCATCAGAGCACACGTGTGTGGAGACAACTGGTGGAGCTCTGCCCCAGCTGTGCTTCCAGAGTGCACAGTTCCTCAGAAACTTCACGTCCCGGGCTGGGGCCTTCACATCACCTTGCTTCATGACGTGGGTACTGTGTATTCCGGGCCTGTGCCCACAGCAGCACCCAGCTCTCTTTGTGCACTCACCCATGAATCTTGTCTGCATTCCAGAGGATTCTTGCCTTGTCCGCAGAACCTCAGCAACCCAGAGAACGGTTATTTAGTGGGCTGAAACCAGTTTCTCCAACAAGGTCCTACCCCCAGTCATGAGGAGGGCATCTCCTTCTAAGCTTATCTTCTTTGGGTCCTCTCTCAGCCCCAGGCTATCCTTAAGAGGTCACTTTGTATTTTTAGTTACTCTCCTATCACAGCTTAATAATTCCTTATACTAGACTCTAAGTTATTTTGTGATTTCTGTCCTCCTGATTGCATTCAGATTGATCTACCAGGAGTAACCACTTTTCCCCCTCAGCTGTAATTTATATTCTTGATTATAATCTATGTTGATATGGTCAAAGGTCATCCAGAACTTCCCAGATACAGGCGCAAACACACTATAAGAGATTCAGATCAATTTATCTTTTCTAGGGGCAGGAGAATTCAAAGCATTTATAATGGTATTAGAAAAATCACTAAGCAGTAGCATAATAATTGAGCAAAGCAGAATGAATGGTAAGTTCCAGTTAATTAAGCTGGAATTAATTTAACTTATATTTCAAAGTTCATACTTGAAAAGCTCCATGGATTCCTCTGCTCTCCGTTTCATTCAATTAAGGAGACTAAAATTGTCAGGATTCTCAAGGAAACAGGGATAGAGAAAGTTTCCAGGGTTAGATGACATCAATATAGGTTAAGTAAGCAGTTTTATTATGCCAAAACTAATATTGCTGTGATGTAACTGGAGTTCCATTTACTTTCTCATTTACCAAGGGAACAAATGGGCATATTAGTACTAAGCTAGGGTAGAAAATTCAAGACACACCTGAAGGTATTATAGTCTACTAAAATACTTTAAACAAAGAAACAATGGTATTTTTGAGTAAGTTAGAATAGCACCAGTTGTGTGTGCTTTGCAAACAAAAGAAACAAAGAAAAAAGGAAAAAAGAAAAAAAAAACCATTATATTTGAACTAGAGAGCGAACATGACAGTTCAGATGAAAAATAATTTGGAACTCAGGAAACTTCAGACAGAAAGAACAGAAACTTTGTCCTTTGAAACACAGATGCATAAGAGACCGTGTCAACCAACTCAAGGACCCGGCATAGAAGTCGTTTCCCTTGGGAACTATATTTACCATATTTGAGAAATTGAAAAATTATACTCCCTGAGAATTCTGAATTGCTTTATTTATCTCCCCGAGGTCAGACAAGTGGTTTTCGGACATGGAAATACTCCATTCTACACTAAACAACAGCTCCAAGCTTTATTGTGTGTTATTACATGCAGTCACAGACAGGACAAAATAAAAATTGCCTTCTTGGCAGACTTCTGTTTAAGAGGGCTTCTCGGCCGGGCGCGGTGGCTCACGCCTGTAATCCCAGCACTTTGGGAGGCCGAGGCGGGTGGATCATGAGGTCAGGAGATCGAGACCATCCTGGCTAACACAGTGAAACCCCGTCTCTACTAAAAATACAAAAAATTAGCCGGGCGTGGTGGCGGGCACCTGTAGTCCCAGCTACTCGGGAGGCTGAGGCAGGAGAATGGCGTGAACCAGGAGGCAGAGCTTGCAGTGAGCAGAGATCGCACCACTGCACTCCAGCCTGGGCGACAGAGGGAGACTCTACCTCAAAAAAAAAGAAGAAAAAAAAAAGGGGCT